>NW_022148417.1:0-23026 GCF_901933205.1 Camarhynchus parvulus
GAGAACAAGCAGATCTGACAGGAGATTGTTTTCCACATCCTGCCAGACCAAATCTCCCTGTTTGCCCCAAGGGCCCCTTTGGAAAATGCTCTGATCCACGGGGCTCCATGTGAGGCTGCTGTGACACTGAGGGACTGGCACAGGAATTCCATCCAGGAGCCTGGGTGCCCCTCAGGGACTGGGACCCGGCCCCTTCCAGCCAGAGGGGAAAGGGCCCCCCAAGCCTTGTTAGCCACAGACAGCATGGTAAAGCTGAACAGCAAAGGGCCTCGGGGCATTATTCTGGAATTAACGTGGTGCCAGCTGCATGGACGACAGAATTGTTGTTCCTAACTCCAATGAGATTGAGAAAAAAGAATGAAGAACGGTGTCACTAAAGTACTCCTGATGTCTGTAAGGTGTACCTTGACAGTCAGCCAGAATCTTTGTCTGCCACAAACACCTCTAGTGTTTCACCAAGGGGTCAGTCATCAAAATGGAATGATGAGTTCTGATGGATTGCTGAGCTTCTTTTGTAATTCTTTGCTAATGATGATGTGCTTTGCTGAGCTTATCCTTTTGTAATTCTTTGCAGCTGTGCATGATATAAATGACACAATTCCTTCAGTTGGTGTGTGTGTCTTTGGTAGTGACCCTGCCCACTGGAGAAACAGGGCCCCCTCTTGCCTAAGTGTTACCTGGGAAGGCAAAAACCCTCCCTCCAAAATTCCCCCCTTCCTCCTTGTTCCCCCCTTCATACCCTGAGCATGATGTCCTCTGGTCTGGGGTATCCGGGGTCAGTTGGGGTCCCCTGTCCTGGCTGTGTCCCCTGCCAAGCTCCCCCGCAGCCCCAGCCCCTCCCCAGCGTGGCTGGACGAGGGGCAGGACAGGCCTTGGCTGTGCTGCAGCTCAGCAAGAACAAAACCATCTCTGCGTGCTCAGCCCTGTGCTCAGCGCCCGGCCCAGCAGTGTCTCAGTGCCAGGGGCTGTGCCCTCAGTGCCTGCCAGGGGTTTCCATGGCAACTGCCAGGCCAGGTGACCCAGGTGTCCCCCCAGTGCCGGTTGCCATGGCAACAGTGCCCAGCCCTGCCCCTTTCTGTCTGGCTGACCTGGCCTTTGGCCCTGGCAGCGCCGTTGGCTGCTGGTTCCTGGTGCCTGAGCGGCCAGCGCGGCACAGGGCAGGTGGCCATGGCACAAGCCCCCAGCAAGGGATCCCCTCTGGCTCTGGGCACTGACAGCAGCCCTGAGCAAGGGGCCCAGGGCAGCTTTCCATGGCCACCAACCACCACAACGGCTCCGGGCATTGGTTGCCATGGCACCAAACCAAGGAACGGGTCCCCGTGGCCGTTGCCATGGCACCTGGTGGCACCAACGAGTGTCACTGCAATTGTACCTGGAACAGCCCTGGCACCGCTTTGTCCTCAGGGTTGCCATGGCAGCCAAGGGCAGCATGGCTGGGGCTCTGCAAGGGCCCTGGGGCAGACGGGAAGGAGCAGCAGAGCAGGGGCTGATCCATCCCCAGTGCGCTGCACAGCCCAGGGCAGCGTCCCAGAGCGTCCTGATGGAGCTGCCAACAACATCCCCCCTCTGCAGCCCTGGCCTCTCCCCCAGCTCACACAGGTGCCCCATCCTTGCAGGCACAGACACGGCAGCACTGGCTCAGCAGCCCCTGTTTGCATTGCACACAGCAGGGGGAGCACCCCCATGCTGTTGCTGTGGGGACATGAACCTGAGGGAGCACAAATGCCATCAGCCCCTGGGGCCAGCAAGGGCTGGGGGACACCAGGGAAACCACTCAGCTTTGTCCTGGCCTCTGCACTCAGCCAGAAAGTTTGTTCCCATCAGCTGGGAGTTTCCTGTCCCACTGCAGACGCTGTTGCTCAGAGCCAGGGCTGCCTGGCAGCCACCCCCAAACTGCCCTCAGCATTTCCTTGGCTTCACCTTTGCTTTCTTTCCTCTTCCTGATACAAATTTCTTTCTCTTGCCCAGCCCTATTCCCTGCCCTGCAAACAGCCCATCCCTGTTTGCCCTTTCCTCTCTGGCCCCACTCCCCATTGCAGTTCCTGACTTGGCCCCATGGGAACGTCCCTTGGGCAGCAGGATCATCCTACAAGTGCTGCAGGAATTGTCTGCAGGCTCCTGCAGTGCCTCCTGCTGCTCCCTTGCCAGAGGCAGCCCAGGCCAGGGGGGCACATCTGGGCTGCTGTGTCTGGCTCTGGGGCTCCCTGTTCTGGGCAGTGAGGAGGAGCTGCAGAGGCTCTGCAGGACTGACAGGATGGGCTTTGGGGCTGGCAGGAGAAGCTGAGGGACCTGGGCTGCTGGAGCTGCTGAAGAGGAGGCCCAGGGCTCATCCTGCAACTGCTCCAAGGGTGGTTTCAGAGAATCCCAGAATCAGCAAGGTTGGAAAAGACCTTGGAGATCATCAAGTCCAACCTGTGCCCTAGAACTGCTTTGTCCCCCGTGAGCCTCCTCTTCTCCAGGATAAACAACCCCAGCTCCCTCAGCCACTCCTCACAGGACTTGTGTTCCAGACCCCTCCCCAGCCTTGTTGCCCTTCTCTGGACACGCTCCAGCCCCTCCATGTCCTTCCTAAATTGGGGGCCCAGAACTGGACACAGCACTCGAGGTGCTGCCCAACCAGTGCTGAGCACAGGGGAAGAATCCCTGCCCTGCTCCTGCTGGCCACACCATTCCTGATCCAGGCCAGGAGCCATTGGCCTTCTTGGCCACCTGGGCACACTGCTGGCTCATGTCCAGCCTGCTGTCCATCAGTCCCTGCAGGTCCCTTTCTGCCTGGCTGCTCTCCAGCCACTCTGTCCCCAGCCTGTAGTGCTGCAGGGGTTGTTGTGGCCAAAGTGCAGGACCCGGCACTTGGACTTGTTAAACCTCACCTTGTTGGATTTGGGCCCTGGATCCAGCCTGTCCAGGGCCCTGTGCAGAGCCCTCCTATGCTCCTGCAGATCCACACTCACACCCAGCTTGGTGTCATCTGCAAATGGTGGACTCAATCCCCTCATCCAGATCATCAATGCAGATATTGAAATCCACGCTGGCTGGCTCTGATCCCTGGGCCATCCTGTGGGTGCCCTGTGGTGGCACTCAAGGTGATCTGTTCCATAACCTTGCCGGGCACCCAGGTCAGGCTGACAGGCCTGGAGTTCCCCAGCTCCTCCTTCCAGCCCTGCTTGGGGATGGGCTCACACTGGCACCTCCAGTGCTCTGGGACCTCCCTGCTGAGCCAGGACTGATGGTAAATGATGGAGAGCAGCTTGGGGAGCTCATCCACCAGCTCCCTCATCCCCCTGGGATGGATCCCATCTGATCCCACACACCTGTGAGCATCTGAGTGGCTCAGCAGGTCCCCAGCTGCTTCCTCCTGGATTCCAGGGGGCTGTTCTGCTCCCTGTGCCCATCTACCAGCTCAGGAGAACACTTGTCCTTTGGATAACCTGTACTGATATTGAAAATTGAGTCAAACGATTTATGCTAGCTTAGTCTTAAGGAAAAGACTTTAGTTAATATACTCCCCACTGCATCCAATAAAGAGTAGAGGTTCTCCTTCTCCCTCCTTTTGCTATATATATATATATTTTTTTTTTACAGAAGCCGTCAGGTTAAGCTCTAGTTGATCTTTCACCTCTCAAGTTTTCTTTCTGTATAACCTAATGACATCCTTAAACACTTCCTGAGTTTCTGGTCCTTTTTTCCCCTGAGTTCCCACAAAAGCTCCATGTGTAGCCAGGACAGTCATTTTCCTCACCTGTTCATGTTTTGCCACACTGGGACAGGCTGCTCCTTCGCCCTTAACATTACTTTCTTGAAATGTGTCCATCCTTCCTGGACCCCTTTGTTTTTAAGGGCTATTTCCATTAAAAAAATTATGGTACTCCCCAAATCAGCATCCTTAACAGGCCAAAGTCTGCCCTTCCTAATTCCAGTGTAGAAGTTTTGTTGCTGCCCCTCCTTCTTTCACAGAACATTGAAAACTTGATTATTTCATGGTCACTGTGCCCCAGGCAGCCTCCGAGCCCCACATCTGCCCCCAGCCCTTCTCTGTTTGTGAACAGCAGCAGACAGAGCTTTCCTTGGCAGTGGGAGTGTCACCAAAAATTTGGTAAAACAGAAAACTCCTTAACCCCAATGTAGCATTAAGAAGCAGCATTCTTTATTCAGCTGGATGCACGGGGAGAGCTCCTCCCAAAGCCCTGCAGGCTGAGTACAGGAAAGTTTCTGTTTATTTTCTGTATTTTGCACACATATTCATTGATTGTCCTGGACTAAACACACATATGATAATCATTTCCCCAAAATCATTAACACATTTCCCCTCCCCTTTACCCATGGGTTCTTCTGTCCTGGGGTCTCTCTGGTGGTCCCTGGTGCTCGTGGACCCCAATGTTCCAGTGGGCCTGGCTGAGCTGGCAGGACACTGAGGCTGGTGAACTTCCAGTTCCCCTTCTCACACAATGGGCATTGTGTGTTTCCATAGGCCTGGGGGTTTTGGAGAACAAGCTCCAGGTGGCTCACCTGGTGTAGACAATTTATCATCTGGTAACATGAGGTCACAGAGTGGGCTGTGACATCACCTGGGTCATGTGAGATCATTGAGCAGCTATGACATCATAGGCCATATCTGTGACATAATCACTTCACAGAGCAGACAACGACATGACAGAGTTGGCTGTGACATCAGAGACCATCTGTATAACATAAGAGAATGGGCTGTGACATCACAGGGCAGACTGTGACATCACAGGACAGAGGTCTGGCATAATAGCTCAGATTATGACATCACAGATTTTGCTGTAACAATACAGGGCAGCTCTGTGACATCACAGAGTGGATTGTGGCATCAGAGACCAGTTCCTTGACACAGGATGGGCTGTGACATCAAAGAGCCAGCTGTGACAGCACAAGGCAGAGGTTTTACCTCACAGAGCAGACTGTGATATCATAGAGCAGACTATGACATCACAGAGCAGGCTGTGACATCACAGAGCTGTCTGTGACATCAGAGACCAGCTGTGTGACATTAGAGAATGGGCTGTGACATCACAGAGCAGGCTGTGACATCCCAGAGGGGCTGTGTGACATCCCAGCAGGGCTGTGTCAGGTCACTGGGTTGGTCACTCCGCCCCAGCTCCCCCTCACAGTTTCTCCCAACAAGTCCAATGCTGTCCATGCCCAGCAGGGTCCCTGTCCCCCGGGATCCCCCCGGCCCACCTGGAGCCACAGCCTCCACCAAAGGATGTTCCACAGGATCCACCCCAGAGCCTGACATGGGGACAAGGGGCCAGGGCTGTGTGACCAGGACATCAAGGACAGGGATTATCCAGGTCACTGTGGCCTGGTTTGGGTTGCCCAGGGCAGGAAAGATGTCTGGCAGCTGGAGCAGGGTCTGGGAAGGGCCTCCAAGGTGGGGCTGGAGCCCTTGGGCTGTGAGCAGAGGCTGAGGGAGCTGGGCTTGTCCAGCCCGGAGCAGGGAAGGCTGAGGGGCTCCTCATCCCAGCCTGGCAGTGCCAGCCAGGAGGGATGGAGAACACAGAGCCAGGCTCTTCACCGGGGGCCTGGTGGGAGACAAAAGCCAATGGGTGGGAGGGGAAAGAGGGGAGATCAGCCAGGACAGGAGGAGGTGAAATGAGTCAGGCTGGTTTCAGCATTTCCTCAACACCAAGAGCAGCCTGACCTCCCTTCTCCATCCACCACTGACAGCTTTGCAAATCAGGAATTGTTCTGAGCTGTTTTGCCCCCACTCCAGGACGAGCATTCTGATACAAGAACTTAATTGTGTTTATATCTATCACAGAACCACGTTTGTCTGAAATCAATTTTAGTATGGAAATCACTTGTGGATGGTGGACTCATCAGATGCTGCTGGGACATTGCACATAGCTCAGGGAAGAGTGTGATTGTTATTAAATTGATTGTTCATGGTCTGTTGACCATGAAGAGAACCTTTCTGTGCCTCTGAGTCTCACCAGTTCCTGATCCCCAAAGGACACAAACCTGATGAGTTGTGGTTCCCACTCCAGTGGCTGCACTTGGACCTCCCTCCATAGCCAGAGCAGAGCTCCCTTGTCCCAGAAAGTCCCTGGCAATGCAGGGATGAAGGAAACAGGACAGGCTGTGGGGATCAGGGGCAGGGCAGAGCCAGGGAGAAGAATGACTTTTGCATTTGATGGAGCTGTGCCTTCCCTTGGCTTTGTTGGCTGACAAGAAATGAACATCCCTCTGTGTCTGGGGCAGCTCCTTCTCCAAGGAAAGCAGGTGGGAGTTGGAGCCAAGGAGCTGAAAGCTGCAGGTGCAGCCTGGGCTGGAGGGAGCTCAGATTTGCACAAGGCTGCTCTGAGTGCCAGGGCTTGGATGGGGAAATGGTGGGCTGGGGGTAGGGACAGAGTCTGATTGATTGTCAGCCATGAAGGGTCTTGATTTTCATATCTATTCAAACTGCATGAGGAGGTACTTGGATTCAGTGTCAATTGGAGATTGCACATATCAATGAATTAACAGGAAAAAAAACCTAAACAGGACGTAAAAAATGTTTTCTCACTGTCTTTTTTTAAATATCATGTATTCACTTTGAATACACTACTGAGATCTGTCTAATTAACCACAAAATGATTTTGAAACTGCACTTAAAAAATCAAATTAATTTCCCAGAGGCTTGGCTTGTTAAGGTGTTCTGAATGTTAATGAGCCCTGGGACACTGAATTCCTGCACTGAAGAGCTGCAGGCTGAACAAGCCTCTGGAGCAGGAAAATTCAGCAGCAGCCTCCAAGGTGCTGAGGATGTCAGCAGCCCCCAGTGAGGCCATCCCTGCCCAGAGACCGTGGGGGAATGGGCAGACAAGGAGAGCGTCCCTGGGGCTGGGGCAGCACAACTCAGAGGCAGCAGCGGCTCCAGCTGGGCAATGGAGTGTGGAATGTGGCTGGGAAAGCCCTGCCTGGGCTGGGCCAAGCAGGACACACAAGCCCTGACCCCCATCCCCCAAACAACTCTCTCAAGGAGACATTTAAAAGGAATTACAATTGTTTGTGTCCTCTGAGTTGGATGTACTGGAGAAATACCAACAAGAGATTCTCAGGAGCTCAAAACAACAAAACAGCCTTTATTAGTTTACTATTTCTAGAATAGTCTTTTTTTTTTTAGTTTTAGGGAGAGAAGTTTTTTCTTGTTAAGGTTATGGAGATTTTTTTTACAAGAGGAAAAAATTAGGTTTTTTGTGGTTCTTAATTTTGTCATGGATAACAGTTGTCTGGGGAACTTTGTTATTTTGAAGTTGTTTTTATTGCTACAAGCTTTTTTACAGCTTGTTGATGGGCCATGTAGACTTATGGGGTATTGTTTTAAAGATGAAGTTATTTAAAGGTAAAAGTTTTTTTTATTTACTTTTTAAAATTATTTTTATCTCTGGAAATAGAGATCTTCTCTTGGGGGTACTGGATTACTATTTTTTTTTCTGTCTAAACATTTTATGAAATTACAGTTATTTTAACATTTGTTTATTTTAGTATGGAGGTTTTTTTTTTGATATTATTTTTGAATTTTAAATTTTTATGGTTTTATGTGTTATAAAAAAAAAGAGTTTTTTTTCTTTATCATTTATAAGAGGATTTTAGTTTTAAGATTAAAATTTTTTTCTTTTTTTTTTGGGATTTAATTTCTTCTTTACTGACTTTGATGGTTTTATATTTTTTTTTATATGCTTCTATTTTTTTTTTTTTTTTACTTGAGGGAGGATCAAGTATTGAAAGGGATTAACACCTGACTTACCAGTAACTTGTGGTGGAAGTTGTGGTTGGGTTGTGTTAGGATTGGTTTTATGGTTGGTTTTTTTGGCTTTTTTGTGTTTAATTTTTAGTTGTAGGGTTATTTTGTATGGGTTGTAGGTTGTAGGGGTTTTTGGTTTGAGTTGTGTTGGGGGGAGGGGACTTGATGGTAAGATTTTAATAGCTGTGGCTGGCTTTGTTCTGGTTGGGGTTTTGTAGCCTCTTTTTTGTTTTCCTGTTTGGCAGTTGTTGGGGTTTGGTTTGGTTAGAATGGGGAATGGGGCAGCCTGGGGAGGGGAAAGGGGCTCGGCCTGGCAGGGTTGGGGGGGTTTGGGTTTGGTTTGGTTTGGTTTGGTTTGGTTTGGTTTGGTTTGGTTTGGTTTGGTTTGGTTTGGTTTGGTTTGGTTTGGTTTGGTTTGGTTTGGTTTGGTTTTTGGTTTGGTTTGGTTTGGTTTGGTTTGGTTTGGTTTGGTTTGGTTTGGTTTGGTTGACATGGGGGCTGGGGCTGGAGCCCGTTTCTTCTTTGTTGACTGGAAAAGAAAGAGGAGGTTCCTGGGTTTTTTCATCTTTAACATTTGTGTTTAACAGAGGTGTGTTCAGTATCTTAGTGGTTTAACAGATTGTCAGTTACACAGAAAGTTTTGTATTACTTTTTAAAAATTCTTCTCATGTCAAACTACGACAAACATTCAATCAACAAAAACACTTCTCAAAGCATTGACTTGGCCCATTCAACTTCACAAACTCTAAGCCTGTTCAATTTAATGTTAATCAAAATTTGCAGGAGCACAGAAGCAGGAGAAGAAGACACAGAAAGAGAGAAAAACATAAAAGATACAGAGAAGCACACACACAGCTTCCAACTCTGGGATTCCAGCAGTGTTCAGATGGAAATTCCAAGAGGAGGTAGAGTCAAGATGTGTGCTTGCCTTGTGGTCAGCCTTCAATACCCCTTGGTCTCCCTGGGCCCTTCCCCCAGGTGGGACTTGGGCTCATTTGGTCCCTCAGGAGCTGGGCTGGGGCTGCAGAGGTGGCTGTGGAGCATTGCCTGTGCTGTGCCAGGGACTGGCAGCCACTGCTGGGCTGGGATAGAGGCTCTGGGGGATTGGGGTTCCAGGGCAGGGGGCAGGGCTGGGGTTCCAGGGCAGGGCAAGGCTGGACCTGCCCCTTTCCCCCCACACACAAAATGTTTCCAGCCAACAATCTCCTCCAGTCTGTCACAACAGGCAATGTTGGAGGTGAAATCCCAATTCTGGCCATGGGCACCTGGCTGAGAAGGACAGTTCTTTTCCATAGGAAGGAAAGCACAGAGCCCCAGTGTTTGGAAGGCAGATGAGAGCCTCAGTAGGCGAAGGCCAGCCAGACTTGTCAGGAATGGCAGATTTTGTCTGGGAGCAGTCTTTGGATTTAGGGAATTTCAGAGGTGGAACCCCAGTCTCAGCCATGGGCACCTGGAGGAGCAGGACAGTTCTTTTCTATAGGAAGGAAAGCACGGAGCCTTCCCCAGGGTATTAGGGACAGATGAGAGGTGACCTTTGTGAAACCATTGCCAGGCAGACTTGTCCTGGCAATATTCCTATGGGAATAATCCCTGGATATAAGGAAATTTAGAGGTGAAATCCCAGTTCTGTTCATGGGTGCCTGGAGAAGGACAGTTCTTTTCCATTGGGAAGGAAAGCACGGAGCCCCAGTGTTTCGGCAGCAGATGAGACCCTCAACATGCCAAGGGCAGCTGGGCCAGTCAGGCAGTCCACAGGAGGCCAAACCAGCCAGACCTGTTCTGTGTTCCCTTGGTTCATTGGGGTCCCACAATGTCACATGGGCCCCTACGTTCCAGAAGGCCCCACAGTGTCACAATGGTCCCAATGATTCCATGAGCCTTGCGGTGTCACAATGGTCTCCGTGGTTCCCCAGGCCCCACAATGACATGTGACTCCTCTGTTTCATGAGCCCTGCAATGTCACAATGGACCTTTGGACCCTGGGGGTTTGCAGTGTCACAATGGTCTCCTTTGGCTCCACAGTGTCACAATGGACCATTGATGACATCAGGCCCTGCAATGTCACAATGGACCTTTGGTTCCATGCAGCCCTGCAGTGTCACAAAGGCCCCTTGGTTTCCCAGAGGCCCACAGGATCACATTGTCCTCTTGGTTCTTGGTTTTCTGGGGTTCCCCCAGGGTCACAATGGTCTCACTGGTTCCATGAGTCCCCTCAATGTCACAATGGTCTCCTTGGTGCCATGGTGCCCAACAGGGTCACAATGGCCCCTTGGTTCCACGAGGCTTTGCAGTGTCCTAATGGTATCTCCATGTTTCCATGAGGCCTTGCAATGTCACAATGGACCTTTGGCACCACTGTGAGACCATGGGGGTCTCACAGTGTCACAATGACCCCTTGGTTCCATGACACCCCAAAGTGTCACAATGGTCTCCACAGTTCCATGACGCCCCAGAGTGTCACAATGGATCCTTGGTTTGATGGGGCCTCTCAGTGTCACAATGATCTTTACATTCCATGGAGCCAAACAGCGTCAGTGGTCCCCTTGGTTCCATGAGGGCCAGCAATGTCCATGATTCCATTCAGCCCCACAGAGTCACAATGGCCATTTGGTGTCACAGGGCCCCACAGTGTCACAATGGTCCCTTGGTCTCACAGGCCCCACAGTGTCACAATGGTCCCTTGGTTCCATGGGCCCTGTGCTGCTGCATTCCCCCCTCCCCTTCTCAGGCCGCCCTGCCAGCTGAGAAATGCTCCTTGGGGCTCGGCCTTGGCCAACAGCCCCTGGGCTCAGCTCCTCTGCAGCTCATCACAAACACTGTCTGCTCCAGGCACTGCTGCTGCCCAACCAGCTCCTGCTTTCTGTAGGAGCAGCCCTGGGAACTGGTTTTGTTCCCTCAGTGGCACAACATCCCTGTTCTCACACTGCCAAAGAAAGCTGTTGGTGCCAAGTGCGGCCAGGATGAACCATTGCTGGGACTGAAGCCCCTCTCTTGGGGCCCTGCAAACAGCGCTCCAAAAGGAGCCCTTGGAGCTCTCCTGGGCCAGCCACTCCCTCTGAGTGGGGCCTCTCCCAGCCGGGAACTCTCCCGTTTGCTGCACTCGGGGATCCCCAACAACGACGGAGCCTGGGCGGTCCCCCCACTCCTCCAGGCTCAGCCCTTCACCCGCTGGGGAGATGCCAAAGGATCCACAGGGAGCATTTCCTGCCCTCAGGGGAATTTCTCACAGGTGCCTTGCACTGACTCTGTGTGTCTGTGTGCACACAGGAGTGCCTGTGCTGGGGAAATGTGGCAGAAATGCTGCTCTCTGAGGGGTTTGAGTGCCTTGGATAGCTGAGTCAGTCAGGCCTGTAGGTAAGGTTAGGTCATGAGGAATAAGTTAAATGCTGCTAAGAGTTGTTCTTTTTTGCTAAGTTGTTAATGTTTAATATAAGTTATAAGCTAAGTTAAATATTGTTTAAGTGTTATTCCACTGTTAAATTCATTAAGTCATAGGTTATAAGTTAGGTTAAATACTGTTAGGTGCTGCTCTTTTGCTAAATTGTGAAGTTGAAGGTATCAGTTAAGGTTAAGGTATAAGTTAAGTCCTGTTAAGTTTGAGCTCTGTTAAGCTTTTTGGGTCATATTCCTTTTTATCCTTGCCCTCACTGTCCTTGTGTCACACACACACACACAGGGACAGTTCTCAGTTCATTTCTGGTTTGATTGCCTGGATTTGGTTTGGTTTTGTTGTTGCTTTGTTTCCTTGCTGTGCCTGAAGTGTCCACTCAGGAGCAGAGTGACTCTTGCCAAGGAACTTTGTGCTGCTGTCCCTTAATATTCAATCTGGTTTTGCTGCTCCCTTGCTGGGGATTTTTTCAGCGCTCTCAAGGCCTCGTTGGTACCAGGGTGAAGGAGCCCTGGCCCAGGCTCTGGCCCTGGGGGACACGGGGGACGCTGCCGGGGGTCCCTGTCCCCCTGTGCCACCCCCCAGGGCCCCCGGCCCCCGTCCCCGTGTCAGGCTCTGGGGTCGATCTCGTGGAACATCCTCTGGGGAGGCTGGGGGCCGGGGCGGGGGACCCGGGGGGACAGGGGACCCTGCTGTGCACGAGCAGGGGTTGGACTGCTCTGGGGGGGAACTGTGAGGGGGGCCGGGCAGAGTGACCTCCCCAGTGACCTCACACACAGCCCCTGGGATGTCACACAGCCCCTGTGATGTCACACAGCCCCTGTGATGTCACACAGCCCCTATGATGTCACACAGCACACAGCCCCTGTGATGTCACACAGCCCCTGTGATGTCACACAGCCCCTGTGATGCCACACAGCCCCTGTGATGTCACACAGACACCAGTGATGTCACAGCCCATTCTGTGATGTCACACAGCACCCCTGTGTGATGTCACAGAGCCAACTCTGAGATGTCACCCTGTGATGTCATGCAGCTGCACTGTGATGTCATAGAAGACTCTGTGATGTCACAAAGTCACCATGTGATGTCACAGTCTATTCTGTGATGTCACAGCCTGCTCTATGATGTTACACAGCCACCCAGTGATGTCACAACCCACTCTCTGATGTCACAGAACCACCCTCTATGATGGCAGACAGCCTGGAGACTCTTGGAAAGTCCCCATGGAACCCCTCTGAGGGCCTGTGACAAATCTGATCCTAGCAGGCAACCATCACCAGCCCCCCTGTTGCTATGGTCAGTTTCCATGGCAACCATCACCAGCTCAGGCCTGCAGGCAGAGCCCATTGCCATGGCAACCATTGGCAGCCCCATCCCCAGGCTCATGGGATCCCAGAAGCACAGAATTGGCTGAGCTGGGAGGGACCCATCAGGATCCTCCAGTCCAACTGTTGGCCCTGCACAGGACAGCCCAACAATGCCAGCCTGGGCCTGGCAGCGCTGTCCAAACGCTGCTGGAGCTCAGAGAGCCCTGGAGCTGGGAGCCTTCCCTGGGAGCCTGAGCAGGGCCCCAGCAGCCTCTGGGCAAAAACCTTTTCCTGACATCCAAGCTGAGCCTGCCCCCGACTCAGCTGCAGCCGTTCCCTCCACTCCTGTCCCTGGGCACCAGAGGGAAGAGGTTCCCCACAGCCCCAGCCAGGGACCCGCTCCCAAGGCTGCTGCCATGGCCACCAGGGTTGGCACCAGCTGGGATGCTCGGTTTCCACAGGCCGGGCTTCAGGAATGGGATTCCCCATTTCCTGCTCCTGCTAAAACCGCGCTGCCCCAAGCTGCCCTCCCCGCCTCCCATGGAAATCCCAAAAGGCAAAGATCCCGGCTGGGATAAGAACAATTTATTGGGAACAGCAACAAGATAAGGAACAAACGGGGAACAGAAACAATATTGATAACAGAAGGGATAAATAAAACTGTTTACAGGAAAAACTACAACACAACTCACTGGGTCTTCCTGGCCACAATTTCCCCTTCCTGAAAGGACACCCTTCTCCTCAGGGGGAGAGAGTCCCTTCCTGCCCCTGGCAATGACCTGAGGTGGGAGTGAATGTAATGACAGGGCCATGGCCAGCCCCTCATGTTCTTCAATGCAACATCATGTCATTGGCAGGAGCAGGAAAAGAGAAACCTGCCTTCCCAGCATGGATCACAGGGAAAATGGATCACGAGGGCTCTTAACAACGCGGGACTTCTCATGCGGAAAGAAGCTGGAGCTGGGCATGAAGGTCTTCCTGCAGTTTGGGCACTTGCAGAACTTCCCTTACTGGTGACTCCATTGGTGTCCGGTCAAGTCTGAGCTCATGGAGAAGCTCTCACCATGATGTGGGTCACTTGTAGGGCCTCTCCCCAGTGTGGATGCGCCAGTGGGTGATGAAGGTATATTTTTTTCTTGAAGTACATCCCCAATGATGGGGCAGTGGAAAGGCCTCTCCTAGGTGTGACCCGCTCATGCAGGTGGAGATTTGTGCTGGTCTGGAACCTCTTCCCATAGGGTGGGGCACTCACAGGGCCTCTCCCTGTGTGGATGTGCCTGTGGATGATGAGGTTGGATTTTTTTTCTTGAAGCCCTTCCCGCAATCAGGGCAGTGGAAGGGCCTCTCATCTGTGTGATTTCGGGTAGTGGCAGAGGAGACGGGAGCTGGTCTGAAACCTCTTCTGACACTGGGGACACTCATAGGGCCCTCCCCAGTGTGGATGCATTGATGGTTGATGAGGTGGAGCTGCAGCTGAAGCCCTTCCCACACTCCCCACACTCGAAGGGCCATTCCCGGTGTGGATCATCAGGGTGCTGCTCTGCCTGAAGCTCTTCCCACACTCCAAGCACTTGTGGGGCTTCTCCCATCATGAAGCTGCTCATGGACCACCAGCTCCGAGCTCTGGCTGAAGCTCTGTCCACCTTCCTGGCACAGGGTGGTTCTTTCCTCCTCAGAGCACCCTGGGCTGGGTTTGGAGCCCCTCCTCCTGTGGGATCTCTGGGGATTTTCCTCCCCATTGGAATTCTGCACTGTGGAGTCACTCAAAACAGCCTCTTCCACGCGGTTCTGCTGTGGAGATTTGTCCTCCTGGTCTCCATCCTCAGCTCCTGTCTGGGGGGAGGAAGGACAAGGAGAGGATGGGATTTGCCTCCGTGCCAGAGGGATGGGGAAGGACATCCCCCAGTGCATCCCCAGCAGGACGGGGTTGGCAGCAGGGGTTGTCCTGCAGCCGGGGGCTGTGCTGGGCTGGGGAGATGGAGCAGGAGAGAGGGGAAAGGGGCATTGACTTCCTCCTCACCTGCCTGGGTGTCCTGGGGTATCTTCCTCTTCGCAGCCTCCTCCTCCATGCAATCAAGGTTTGGGAATGGGAAATCCTGTTCTAGGAGGAAAACAAAGGGGGAGCACATTGTCTTTTGTACCCAATTGAAGGGAAACCTGGGGGAGAGTCAAAGTCAGAATTACAATTTAATAAGAAACTTTAGATCAAGGCAATGATACAGAAACACTGCCTTAAACTGACAGAGTCAGTATATAACATGACACCCTGGGGACATCCTGGGGAGTTTGGCATCCTCAGCTGAGGAGAGGAGGAGGCACCAGAAGAAAAGGGCAGCTGGGCTTCATCCTTCCACAGGGAAGAGAGGAGGGGTGAAATCTTTCCTCCTGTCTGCAGCTGCTCCCACAGGGATGTGAGGGCTGATCCCAGAGCCCCAAGGGTCACAGTCAGGGCTGCCCTCAGGGAATGCTCGCCTGGTATTGAGGGGCAGCGTGGGAGTACCTGGATCTTGGGGCACCCAGCTGCCCCCATGTTTGGAGGTGCCTGAGGAGGGCTGGGACGATGGCAGGGACATCCTGCAGTGACATCCCCCTGTCCCTGCTCTGGGTGAGCTCAGTCCCAAACCTGACCCTGATCCTGGTCTCAATCTCACTCCATGTTTAGACACACTCACAGTTCTGTATTTAATCACATCCCAGTCCCCAGACCTGTTTAGCCCCAGACCCAATCCCAACCCCAGCCCTAAAGCCAATCCCATGTCCAGCCTTTAACCCCAATCCCAGCTCTAATCCAAATCTCAGCCCCAACCCAAGCCCAGCCCCAATTCCAGCCCCCTTCCTAAAATCCTCAGCCCCAAACCAAATCCCAGGTTCAGCCCTTCTGGGGGTTTGGGGGGTGTCTCTGTCCCTCTGAGCCCGACATGATGTTTGGGTGGGGTCACAGCAGGGCTGAGAGGGACAGAGACCCCCCCGGCCTCCCCAGGGGAGAAGGTCGGAGAGCCCCCAGCCCCGAGCAGCCTCAGCGTGAGAGGGACACAGAGCCCCTGGTGCCCAGCCCTGCACAGGCATTGCCTGAGGCCAGAGGGATGGAGACCCCCCGAGCATCCCCAGGGCGAGGGGACAGAGAGCCCCCCGAGCATCCCCTGGGCTGAGAGGGACAGAGACTGCCCCGAGCACCCCCTGGCACAGGGGTGAGAGGGAGGGAGACCCCCAGGCATTGCCTGGGTGAGAATGATGGAGACCCCCTGGGAATGGCCTGGGGTGACAGGGACAGGGACACCCCTGGGAATGGCCTGGGGTGACAGGGACAGGGACAACCCCTGGGAATGGCCTGGGGGACCCTGGGAATGGCCTGGGGGTGACAGGGACAGGGACAACCTCCCAAACCCCTTCCCAAGCATCCCCAGGGCGAGAGGCACAGAGACCCCTTGAGCATCCCCTGGGCACTGGACAAAATAAACTTGGCAGAAATCAAAATTACCTCTGCATAAATCACTTTGATGAATATTTGATTTTCCCACAAGTCACATGTGATGAAAACACAAACAAGACCCAAACCTGAATAAACTGACAATAGAAGCAATTCTGTGGCAATTCCACATTTCATCAGCCCCTGCACAGCTCCAGCTCAGATGCTGGCAGGTTCTAACAAAAGAAAATTGCAAATGCAGCTCAATACAGATATTATTAAAAGGAAGGGAAAGCTCAGTGTATCTGTCACAAAGGTGACAGGGATGAAGAGAATAATGATTCCCACATTTGGCAAAGCTCCCAAGCCTGTGAATTTGGGAGTTATTTGGGAATTTAGCTACTTGAGCTGGGCTTCTTGTGGGACTTTTAGCAGCCTTGTTTTCCTCACCTTGGACTGAATGAACCTTGTCAGTCTCGCTGGTAACATTTGCTCCCTTTCCTCCCGTGATTTTAACAAACTTTTCAAGGAAGGACAACAAAATATTTTCTTTACCCTGGCCACCCACAACAGCCATTTTCCTCATCAGTTCTCCCATAAGTCGCTCAGAGGAAGCTGGGTCCAAATTTCCAAGAGTTCCTCCAGAGAGAACCACAACCTCCTCAGAGGAGGGAACCATGATGTTGTCAAAGGCACTTGGGGTCAGACAACAGTGCCCTGAACTCACTGTGCCAAAATAATGTTGCAGTCTGGGTAAGAAAATGGTTAGAGAGATGCCTCTGCCTTAATTGAGGTGCTAATGAGACCAAATTCAACGTGGATTTTATTGAACAGTGAATGTGAGGCACAGAGAGAGATGGAAAGAAAGAGAAAAGGGGGGAGAGCAAGGGAGTGACAGGGACAGAGACCTCCCCTGGGGCAGGGCAAGTGTGACATTGTCCCCTGTGTGTGTGTGGCCTTCCCAGGGTGGGGGTTTTACACCTGAGCCAGTTTGGGTAAGGGGGGTGGTGTTCACCCCCTGAGCAGGGATTACCCCACTGTTTCAGGTTGCAATGGAAGATGGAACCAAATGCATGTTTTCAATCCCCATCTTCATCAACTGCTATCAACAGGTGGGGCAGTGTTCTTTATCTCTTCCATGACTCAGCCCTGATAACGCCCTCCAGGGGAGATATCTTCTGGGAATGGGCCATTGAGTGTCACTGCAGGACTGATCAAATTCCATCATCCCATTGTGGGATGCTCCCGCCCAGGGGAGGATCCAAGCATTCCTACCTGGATATAAGCTGAGCCTTGCAGCACCAGGAGCAGCTTGCCTGCTGGATTCCCAGAGGACAAGAGCTCCAGAACCACCACTGGACCCCCAGAGGAAGACCAGACCCTTCTACAGGATCACTGCTGTGACAGAATCACGTTCATCACTCCAACAGGACTGCAGCCACCATTGAATGGGACTGCTGCCACCACCCTGACCAACAGGGTGTCAGGTTATATCCTGACTCTGTCAGTTTAAGGCAGTGTTTCTGTATCATTGCCTTGATCTTCATTTTCTTAAATTGTAATTCTGGCTTAGACCCTTCCCCAGGTTTGCCTTCAAACCAGTACAAAACTCAATGTACTCATCCCTTGTTTTCCTCCCAAAACAGGATTTCCCATTCCCAAGTCTTGATTGGATGGAGAAGGAGGCTGCGAGGAAGAGGGAGATGCTCCAGGACACCCAGGCAGGTGAGGAGGAAGTCAGTGCCCCTTTCCCCCTCTCTCCTGCTCCATCTCCCAGCCCAGCACGCCCCCCGGCTGCAGGACAACCCCTGCTGCCAACCCCCGTCCTGCTGGGGATGCACTGGGGGGATCTCCTTCCCCTTCCCTCTGGAGGCAAATCCCATCCTCTCCTTGTCCTTCCTCCCCCAGGGAAGGAGCTGAGGATGGAGACCAGGGAGGAAAAATCCCTGCAGCAGAACCTCGTGGAAGAGGCTGTTTTGAGCAGCGCCACGGTGCAGAATTCCAGTGGAGAGGAAAAGCCCCAGAGATCTCACAGGAGGAGGGGCTGCAACGCTAGCCCAGGGTCCTCCAAGGAGGAAAGACCCACCCTGAGCCAGGAAGGTGGACAGAGCTTCAACCAGAGCTCAGAGCTCGTGGCCCAGGAGCAGCTTCACAACAGGAAGAAGCGCTACAAGTGCTTGGAGTGTGGGAAGAGCTTCAGGCAGAGCAGCACCCTGATCTGCCACCAGATGATCCACACCGGGGAATGGCCCTACGAGTGTGGGGAGTGTGGGAAGGGATTCAGCTGCAGATCCACCCTTGTGACCCACCAATGCATCCACACTGGGGAGAGGCCCTACGAGTGTGGGGAGTGCCAGAAGAGGTTTTGGACCAACTCCGATCTCGCCAGGCACCAGCAGATTCACACAGAGGAGAGGCCCTTCTGCTGCCCTGACTGTGGGAAGGGCTTCAAGCGTAACTCCCACCTCATCAGGCACCAGCACATCCACACTGGGGAGAGGCCCTACGAGTGCCCCACATGTGGGAAGAGGTTTCAGACCAGCTCCAACCTCCTCCTGCATGAGCGCATTCACATCGAGGAGAGGCCCTTCCGCTGCCCCGACTGCGGGATGGACTTCAGGCTCAACTCCACCCTCATCAGGCACCGGCACATCCACACTGGGGAGAGGCCCTATGAGTGTTCCCAGTGTGGGAAGAGCTTCATCCAGAGGTCTGACCTGACCAGACACCAACGGAGGCACCAGTAAGGGAAGTCTTACAAATGCCCCAATTGCAGGAGGAGCTACGTGCACTGCTACAGCTTCATCCCCCATTGGAGGATTCACATTGGGAAAAGCCCTGGAGATCCATTTTCCCTCTGATCCATGCTGGGAAGACACTTGTACCTTTTCCTGCCCCTGCCAATGACATGATGTGGGATTGAAGAACATGAGGGTCTGGCCATGGCCGTGTCATTACGTTCACTCCCACCTCAGGTCATTGCCAGGGGTAGGAAAGGGACTCTCTCTCTGTCCCTGAGGAGAAGGGTGTCCTTTCCAGACAGGTAGAAATTGTGGCCGGGAAGAGACAGTCAGTTGTGTTGTAGTTTTCCCTTTTTCTTATCCCTTCTGTTATCAATATTGTTTCTGTTCCATTTGTTCCTTATCTCGTTGCAGTTCCCAATAAATTGTTCTTATCCCAGCCTGGGATCTTTTGCCTTTTTGTGCTTTCCATGGGAGGCAGGAGGGCAGCGAGGGCAGCTGGTTTTAGCGGGGAGCAGGAAATTGGGGAATCCCATTCCTGAAGCCCGGCCCGTGGAAACCCAGCATCCCAGCTGGTGCCAGCCCTGGTGGCCATGGCAACAGCCTTGGGAGCGGGTCCCTGGCTGGGGCTGTGGGAACCTCTTCCCTCTGGTGCCCAGGGACAGGAGTGGAGGGAACGGCTGCAGCTGAGTCGGGGCAGGCTCAGCTTGGATGTCAGGAAAAGGTTTTTGCCCAGAGGCTGCTGGGGCCCTGCCCAGGCTCCCCAGGGAAGGCTCCCAGCTCCAGGGCTCTCTGAGCTCCAGCAGCGTTTGGGACAGCTGCCAGGCCCAGGCTGGCATTGTTGGGCTGTCCTGTGCAGGGCCAGCAGTTGGACTGGAGGATCCTGATGGGGCCCTCCCAGCTCAGCCAATTCTGTGCTTCTGGGATCCCATGAGCCTGGGGATGGGGCTGCCAATGGTTGCTATGGCAACAGGCTCTGGCTGCAGGCCTGACCTGGTGTCCATGGCAACCACCATGTGGTCTCCATGGAGCTGCCAAAGGACTGACCATGGCAACAGGGGGCTGGTGTTGGTTGCCATGGAAACTGACCATAGCAACAGGGTCCTGGTGATGGTTGCCTGCTAAGGATCAGATTTGTCACAGGATCTTCGGAGGAAGAATACATCCTTCTCTACAGGCCCCCCTTCCTCCAACAGAACCACCCATGACACTTCAGGAGGGCTGCAGCCACAATTCCAATGGGACTGCTGCCAGCACCCTGACCCACAGGTTGTCAGGTTGAGTTCTGATTCTGTCAGTGTTGTTTTAGTTTACTGCATTTTTTATTTCTTTAATTTTTCTTCCCTAATAAAGAACTGTTATTATTGCTCCCATATCTGTGCCTGAGAGCCCCTTAATTCAAAAATTATAACAAATTGGAGGGAGGGAGTTTACATTTTCCATTTCAGGGGCGGCTCCTGCCTTCATTAGCCGACATTTGTCTTTTCCAAACCTTGACAAGGGGAAGGTTTCAAAGCCTCAGTTTTGAAGCAAATAAAGTCTGAAGGAACAAATAAAATAGGAATTGGGGATGTTCTGTTAGTTCCAGATGCAGGGTGAAATTTATTAGGACAGGATTTACAAGTGCAATTTGACATTGGAATGCTCCCAGAGGAAGGGAAGATGGTAGTTAAGCTTCTCCAGTTAAGGGAAGAAAATGATGAGAAAATTCATGAGGTGGTGTGGGCAAAACCAAAAAGTGGGGTAAATTAAACATCAAAGCTATAGTAATAAAATAGTTAATAAGAACCATCCAGTTTGGGTACAACAATACCCACTCTCCCTGGAGGGGAGTCGAGGACTGCAGCCACTGATCCAGGACCTACTTGAGGACAGGACCTTAGAACCATGTATGTCCCCCATAACACACCCATATTACCAGTAAAAAGAAGTCAGATGGGACTTACAGGCTTGTCCAAGATTTGAGGAGAAGTGAACAAAGAACAGTGAATTGGTACCCAGTAGTGCCTAACCCCTATACACTACTGAGTAATATCCCCCAGCACACCAGTGGTTCAGTGTGATAGACCTAAAAGATATTTTTGGGCATAGCCACTGACAGAGGAAAGTGGGATATATTTACCTTTGAATGGGAGAACCCCGATTCTGGGAGGAGGCAACAGCTTCAGTGGACAAGGTTACCCCAAGGGTTTTCCAAATCCCCAAACCTGTTTGGTCAAGCCCTAGGAGAAGTAACACAACTCTTCTCCATTAAACCTGATATAAAGCTCATCCAATATGTAAATTATTTGCTTCTCTCAGAACAGAAAAAAAAAGGAAGTTTGGGAATCCACCATAGTGTTGTTAAATTTTCTGGGGGACCAAGGACTTTTGAGTATCAAAAGGGAAACTCAAATTTGTAGAGAGAGAAGTAAAATTCTAGGACATGTGATTTGTCACGGGAGATGGTGGCTGAACTCTGAGAGAATTATGAGGAGAGCCTCACTCCCACAGCCAAAACCTAAGAGGGAAATCAGAATGTTTTTAGGCCTGTTGGGATATTGTAGGTTATGGACTGAAGCATACACACTGGCTTTCCAGTTCTTGTATGAAAAGTTAGTTGAAGAAGAGATCAGGTGGGATGATGAACAAAAGTTTCAAGCTTTGAAGCAAAAAATTAGTCAATGTACTGGCACTGAGTCTTCCTGCCTTAGACAAACCCTTCTATCTGTTTGTGGATATAGAAAAATGGTTAGCACATGGAGTATTAGGCCAGGACTGGGGAGGATCTGGAAAACCAGTGGCTTATTTATCAAAATTCTTAGACCATGGCAGCCAGAGGTGGCCAACCTGCATTGAGGCTGTGGCAGTGACTGCCCTACTCATAGCAGAAAGAAAAAAAATTAACCTTTTGGGGGGAAAATTGAAAATACACATCCCAAACTCAGTAAGGAGTATCCTGAGCCAAATGGCTCAGAAATGGCTCACTGATTCCTGAGTGCTAAAGTATGAAGCCATCTTAATAGATAATGGTTTAGAGCTAATTGTGAGTAACCAACTCAACCCCTGCCCAGTTTTTGTATGGAGAAACAGATGAGGAACTTATACATAATTGCCTAGAGGTTATAAACCATCAAACTCGAGTAAGAGAGGACCTAACAGACCAACCATTCCAAGGTGGAAAACGATTGTACATCGATGGATCTTCACGGGTAATGAAGGGGCACAGGGTATTGGGGTACACTATAGTGCATGAAGGGTTGGTAGCCATAGAAAAGAGAAATCTACTTTCCAACTGGTCAGCCCAAGTGTGTGAGTTGTATGCCCTAAAGTGAGTTCTGGAAATATTAGCGCAGAAAAGGGGAACAATAGATATAGACTGAAAATACACTTTTGGAGTAGTGCACAACTTTGGAAAAATTTGGAAAGAGAGGGAGCTATTCAATTCAAAGGGAAAGGGACTGATTCATGAAAAATTCCTTTTAGAAGAGTTAGAAACCTTACAATTACCAGAGGAAGTAGCAGTAGTATATGTTAAAAGGGCATCAAAACAGGGTGACTCAAGAGGCACATGGGAACAACTTAGCCAGTTTAGAAGCTAAAAATGCCACTGAATCAGCAACAGAAAAACTAATAATAGTATTAACACCCATAAGAGAAATACAAAAAGTCCCCATATTCAGTGGGACAGAAGAGGAAGAACTCCTTAAAATAGGAGCCAAGAAAGATAACAAAGAGAAGTGGATATTAGCAGATGGGAGGCAAATGTTGAATAAACCCTTTGCCAGGAAAATGCTGGAAGGCATACATGGAACAACACATTGGGGTACACAAGTGTTAAGTGATCAATTTCTAAGGGATTTGGGATGCATAGGAATTTTCAGAATAGCTAAGCAAGAACTGAACGGTGTGTGACATGTCTACAAGTGAAGAAGAAATCATGAGGAAAACACCCAGGGAGGGTGAGAACTGCCTTACGGCCCTTCCAAAACACCCAAGTAGATTTTACTGAGCTTCCCCAGGTACAATGGTGGAAGTTTTTGCCAGTGATAGTAGATCACGTGACTCATTGGGTAGAGGTGGTACCCACTGTGAAAGCCAATGCCAGTGTTGTGAGTAAAACATTTGTAGACTCAATCATTCCCCAATATGGGATGGCAAACAGGATTTTTAAATTTTTGAAAGTGAAAATGATTTCTCACATGGGGTTGGAGAATGTGAGGCAAGGTTATCCACACTGGGTCAGCTCCAAGGTACAACTTCCCTGACCTGGCCGACACATCCTTAGGAGCGGCCCTACAACAATAACAATCCGGAATGCTGCAGTCAGCTCTTCTCCAAAAGAAAACTAACAAAATACACTGTTTAAAATAGGATTGCATATTTCTTAGAAGCCCTTTGAACTATTTCTCCATAACTGTAAAGGAAACCTTCCTAATGAACTGCTCCAGA
>NW_022148418.1:0-23020 GCF_901933205.1 Camarhynchus parvulus
AGTCAATCCAGGAATTCTACTCTTTATCTTTGTATCATCTGCTTACTACTAAAACTAATATAAATTCTAACTCTACAAATACATGCATTATACATCTATTATACAGCTATACACAGATAATGGTAACAGCATTTAACAAACAGTGATATTTACACATATCTTACTTAACAATCAGATTTTTTTGAGGTATACACCATGTTCTTCTATCTTTTTGCATTATCTACTATGTGCAACTTGGTTTTTGAGCAAAAACAACTTTACCAATGGGTTTGTTTGTATTTGAGGCAAAATTAATCTGAACGGTCTTCTCTAACAAACTTCTGACATGTACTACTGGGACTTTGTCTCTATTTACTCTGTGCAAAGGCTCAGATTGGGTAGGGCTTACTCGCTTAGTAGAGCTTTGGGTGTTAACTAACTAGGTGGCTTTTGTTAGATGCTGCTCTCAGTTTTTGAAAGATTTCTCACTTAATGCTTTTAATGTGGTTTTAACAGTCTGTTGTACTTCTCTACTTTGCTTGCAGCTGCTGTATGGTAGGGAATATGGTACACTCACTCAATGCTATGTTCTCTAGCTTAGGTGTTGATAAGGCTGTTTTTGAAATGAGTCTTGTTGTTTGACTCGATCTTTTCAGGGGTACTATGTTTCTACAAAACTTGCTTTTTAAGGCTCAGGATGGTGTTATGGGCAGTGGCATGAGACACAGGGTAGGTTTCTAACTGTTTAGTGGTGGCTTCTACTATCGTGAGCACGTAGCGCTTGCTCTGGCCTGTCTGGGGCAGTGTGATGTAGTCAATTTGCTAGGTTTTTTTATACTTGTACTTGGACTACCGCTCACTATACTATAGGGGCTTCACTCGCTTGGCTTGTTTGATGGTAGCACACGTCTCGCAGTTACGGATAACTTGAGAAATATTGTCTATGGTTAAATTTACTTTTTGGTCTCCTGCTTATTTATAGGTGGCATCTTTGTTTTGATGGTTTGAGGCATCATGGGCTTATCGAGCTAGGAATAACTTTCTTTTATGTTGCTAATCTAAGTCTATTTTTGACACTTCTATCTTTGCAGCTTGGTCTACCTGCTTACTGTTTTGGTGTTCTTTATTAGCTTTACTCTTGGGAACATGAGCATCTACATGGCGGACTTTTACAGGCAGCTTCTTTACTTTGGTAGCAATGTCTTTCTACTTATTAGCAGCTTAAACTTTTTTTTTTTACGCTGCTAGTTAGTTTCTTTCTACTTCTGTTGCAGTGCGTTCTATGTTTAGCGGTTTGTTCCAGTTTTTCCTCTTTGTTCAATTAGCCATGTTAATGTTAATTCAAGTTGGTATGTTCTGTTTCCCCCTATCTTGAAGTTGTAATGGTTCTGCCCTGGACTCTCCTTCCCGCCACCAGTGTAACAATTTTTATGTCAGTCACTTTTCTCCTCCCTAGTTGCTACGGTTTTCCCTAAACCCCTCCCCGATCCCCATGACAACTTTTCAGTTTCTCCTTCCCAGTCCCCTGTCCGTCATTCTCTGTCCCTGCCTTTCCCCTAGAACCTTCTACTCGGGACGGAGAGTGATTGGATCAGAGGCTGGAACCCCTCCCCAACCTCGTTGCCATTGGTCTTTCCAATATGTTCATCATTTATATCTGTAAAATGATTTGCCTGAGAAAGGGTGCCACCTCTTTTTACTGTACCCCTTAAAACCTCTCTGCAGCCTCCCCTCAGGGCATTTGCCTGTCTGCTCTTCCTTTGGACCTTTAATAAACTAAAGGTCTGCCACGGACAAGTGCCTGCTTCTCTCCTTGTTGGTCACCTGGGGATTCTAAGTCCAGGCCAGGGGAGACGTCTCTCCACCTTCGACATGGGACATCTCCCTAGGTGGCGACCCTGCGAGCCAGGCTCATACCCAGAGTCAGTGCTCCTGCAAGTGGGTCGGTGCCCCGACGACTGCTGGTGGTGCTGTCAGCCAGCTGGGCTTTGGATTCACTCCAGCATACTTCTCCAGCCATCCCCACAGAGCATTGGCTACTATTTATGAATTAGTATAAAGATAGAGCTTTGGCTACTTCTCTTCATCAGCACTGTCCAGGGCCAGTTGAACAGCTTTGAGTTTAGCAAGTTGGCTTGATTTACTTTTTCTTTTAGTGGCTTTTGTGACTTGTCGTGTGGCGCTCTATACAGCTGCTTTTTACTTCTGGTTCATTTTTACAATGCGGTGAGAATTATCAGTAAAAAGAGTGTATCGTGTATTTTCTGCTGGCAGTTGGTTGTAAGGTGGAGCTTCTTCAGCTCGTGTCACTTTTTTTCTCTTTCATCAGTGAGATTAAAGTTTTTACTTTTTGGCTAGTTTGTAATTATTTTTAGAATTGTAGGGTGATTTAGTTTTCTAATACGGGCGCGCTGTGTGATAACAGCAATTTATTTGCTCCTTGTAGCACTGGTGGTATGGTGCGTAGAGGGAACTTTTGCTTTGAACATCTACTTCAGTACTGGTAGTCGGGGTGCTAGGAGGAGTTGTGCTTCAGTGCTTGTTACTTCTGAGGCAGCTTGGACTCTTTCATAGGCAGCTAAGATTTCTTTCTCTGTTGGAGTGTAGTTGGCTTCAGACTCTTTGTAGCTTCAACTCTAAAATTTTAGTGGTCAGCTTTGAGTTTTTCTAGGCACTTTCTGCTAAAGGCTTTAGGACAAGCTATGGTTTTCAGCTGCAGAGTAGAGCACGTTCTTCACTTCTGGTCTTGTTTTGACTGGGTTAAGGGTTACTGCATGAGCAATCTGTTGCTTGATCTGTGCAAAGGCTTGTTGTTGCTCAGGGCTCTAGTGGAAAGTGGTTTTTTTACGGGTGACTAGGTAGAGAGGGCTCACGATCTGATTGTACTCAGGAATGTGCATTTTCTAAAAACTTACGGTGCTTAGGAAAGCTTATGTTTCTTTCCTGCTGGATGACGGAGACATTGCTGTGATTTTGTGGATGACATCGGTGGGAATTTGACGCCGTCTGTCTCACTACTTCACTCTCAGAAATTGGATCTCTTGAGCAGGTTCTTTGACTTTGCTCTTCTTGATGGCAAAGCCAGCTTTTAGGAGAATCTGGATGATTTTCTCTTCTTTTTTGAACACTTCTGCTGCTGTCTTCTCTTATACAATGATGTCATTAACATATTGCAGATGTTCTGGAGCTTCACTTTTTTCTAGTGCAGCTTGGATTAGATGGTAGGACTGTGCTTCTACTCTTGGGGCAGTCGGTTCTAGGTGTACTGCACGCTTTTCTAGGTAAAAGCAAACTGAGGCTTGCATTCTGCTGCCAGAAGAATGGAGAAAAATGCATTGGCAATGTCTATAGTGGCATACTACTTTGCTGCTTTGGACTCTAGCTTGTACGGGAGTTCTAGCATGTCCAGCACAGCAGCGCTCAGTGGTGGAGTCACTTCATTCAATGCATGATAGTTTACTGTCAATTTCTATTCTCTTTCAGATTTACGCACAGGCTAAATGGGGCTGTTGAAGGGTGAGTGGGTCTTGCTGACTACTTTTTGGCTCTTTAGCTCACGCATCATTTTGTGGATGGGAATCACAGCATCTCGATTTGTTCGGTACTGTCGGCGGTGCACTGTTGAGGTGGCAATTGGCACTCGTTGCTTGTTGTGGCACAGCTGCTTCGCGCTTGTGTTAAAGTTATATTTTAATGTTAGTTCTGTATTCAGTTAGTATATTCCGGTTCCCCCCATGTTATATTAAAAGTGGTTCTGTCTTAGGCTCCCTCCCCACCTTCCCCCTTGGCAGTTAGCTGCCAATCTGCAGGTTGCCCTGGAAACTCCCGCCTTTTTGTATCTATTTGTATGTCAATTCCTAGTCCCCTCCTTAGTTCCTATAGCAACCTCCCTGTCCATCACCCTCCGCCCATGCCCCTTCCCTGGAACTCTCCACCCTGGGCAGAGGGTGATTGGAGCAGAGGTTGCTGTCCCTCCCCAACACGTCCCCCATTTGTTGTTACTTTATGTCAGTTATTGTATTCTGTTCTGTTACTGGCCAGGGGGTGAGTTTCTCCTCCCCTCTGGACCTCCTTAAAACCTTGTGCAGTCCATGCCCTTTCTGGCATATCTTCGCAGTCGCTACCTGTTCCTGTCCTACCCTTTCCAATAAATCCTTCCTGCTGTGGAGACCTGCTGCCTCTTTGACTTTTGTCCACGCTGCTCTCGCTTCTCGCTGCCGTCTGCCTGCCTTCTAAGGAGCTGCCTTCCCTCACCCTGCCGTGGGGGAGAGTTCCTTAGCCAGACGTTTGCCCCGACTGCTCCCTGCCTGGAGCTAGGGCTGTGTGGCCACGCGGCTGGCCCATCAGGCTGTGGCATGCACCCTGTGGAGCAAGCTGGGCTCTGGCGCACAGCGCGACCGCAGTTGCTTTTGTATTTAAGTGAGAAAAATCAACAACAGCATCTGGTGTAATGCCTAAATGACTGGGGAGAAAGAAGTGACAAGTTGAGCATCAGTTGCAAATAAATTGTTCAGTGTCATCCTGAGCACTGCTTTTGATCTATGGTTTGCGTGACATTTTGTCTGCTGGGCTTGTGTTTGGCACAGTTTGGATTATCGTAAGTATCCAGCTTTGGCTGTTACACTTCAGAAAAGTAGTACAGGCACTGGAATTACTCCAGAACGTAGCAGTGCAACTTCTAAGTAATTCTGATCATTCTGAGTTCCACTAATGGAAATTGCTTAGCTCAGAGAAGCACAAGGCTAAAGAGAGACATAGATTTACTTGGGTACAATTACTGTCGCCAGTCCTGCCCTGGGGAAAAAAGGGAAAAATGTTATTCTGTGCCCACAGAGGAGTGGAGGTATTCTCTGGATACAGCAAAAAAGCAATGAGGTCGATGGCAGCAAAAAGGTACAGATTAGATATGAAAATTTTCCTCTCATAAGAATAGTGATGCATGGAAATTGGCTGAAAAATGAGTCCCTTTGAGGGGTTTCTAGGAACAAATATACTTCATTTGTCAGGTTGCAATCCTAGTATAGTGATATTTTTGAGATCTAAGGGTTTTTCATGGCTCTTATTCAGCTTTTTTAGATAATGGGGAACATCTAGCTATTTTGACTTTTGTTTCTGTGTTTTTCACCAGCTCCTGCAGAATCTCACAATGACAAGATGACTGTGCTGTTTGTCTACAATGGACCTTTTATGCCGGAGACATACAAATGGAACATGAAGCACCTCAAGAGACAGCAACGGCACATTCTAAGCATGGCTGTATCTTAATTCTACAGAAGGTTTTTTTTTTGTATTTGTTTTGGTTTAGAGTAAATTTGGCAAATAGTGATATTTATATTTAGGTTTTACTTAACAATTAAATTTTTTTGAGGTATATATTGTGTTGGGGTTTTTTTTTTTTGTATTATTTATTATGTGTAATTTGGTTTTTGAGTAAAAATAATTTTATGAATGGGTTTGTTTGTATTTGAGGTAGAATTAATTTAAATTCCTTTTTTAATAAATTTTTGATATGTATTATTGGGACTTTGTTTTTATTTATTTTATGTAAAGGTTTAGATTGGGCAGGGCTTGGTTAGTAGAGCTTTGGGTGTTAACTAATTACGTGGCTTTTGCTAGATGTTTTTAGTTTTTGAAAGATTTCTTACTTAATGCTTTTAATGCGGTTCTTCACAGTTTGTTGTATTTTTTTTACTTTGCTTGCAGCTGGTGTATGGTAGGGAATATGGTACACTTATTCAATGTTATGTTTTTTAGCTTAGGTGTTGATAAGGTTGTTTTTGAAATTAGTTTTGTTGTTTGATTTGATTTTTTAGGGCTATTTATGTTTTCATGGAACTTGCTTTTTAAGGTTTAGGATGGTGTTAGGGGCAGCGGCATGAGACACAGGGTAGGTTTCTAACTATTTAGTGGTGGCTTCTACTATCGTGAGCACGTAGCACTTGTTCTGGCATGTTTGGGGCAGTGTGATGTAGTTAATTTGTTAGGTTTTTCTATATTTGTATTTGGACTACTGCTTATTATACTATAGGGGCTTTATTGGTTTGTTTGATGGTAGCGGACGTTTTACAGTTATGGATAATTTGAGAAATACTATTTATGGTTAAATTTACTTCTTGGTTTTGTGTTTACTTATAGATGGCATCTTTGTTTTGATAGTTTGAGGCATTATGGGTTTATTGAGTTAGGAATAACTTTTTTTATGTTATTAATTTAAGTCTATTTTTGATATTTTTATTTTTGCAGCTTGGTTTATTTGTTTGTTGTTTTGGTGCTTTTTCTTAGCTTTATTTTTGGGAATATGAGCATTAATATGGTGGACTTTTATAGGCAGCTTTTTTATTTTGGTAGCGATGTCTTTCTACTTAACAGCAGCTTAAATTGTTTTTTTTATGCTGTTAGCTTTTTTTTACTTCTTTAGCTATTTTTATAGAACATTGGTTATTATTTATGAATCAGTATAAAGGTAGAGCTTTGGCTACTTTTTTTTTACTAATGTTTAAGATTAGTTGAACAGCTTTGAGTTTAGTAAGTTGGCTTTACTTTTTTTTTTAGTGGCTTTTGCGACTTTTGTGGGGTTTTATACGGCTGCTTTTTACTTTTGGTTCACTCTTACAATGTGGTAAGAACTATTAGTTAAAAGAGTGTATTGTGTATTTTTTGTTGGCAGTAGAGAGTAGAGGGCCAGCTAGGGAGGCTGAAAGAAAATCCATTTTCATGCCTTCAACAAAAATAACAAAGGCATAAGTGGATAGTTCCTAATTTCCATCTCAGAGCCCTGAAGAACTACAAACTCAGATTTGCAGAGACAATGTTGCTTGCTGACAGCGGACAGATGGGAACACTGAACTAAGAGCAACTTCCTAGAGAGTAGAATTAGCCCATTTATATTTAGTCAGAGGAACTGAGAATTCTATTCTGACAAATTTAATCGTATCTCCTTAGAAGATGCGGTTGTAGAACAAAAAGGACAACCTGAAGTGGTGGATGCTCTATTTGAAGTCAAACGGGCAACTTTGTGCCTGGAGAGCTGCATGGGCCAAAAGGAGCCAGGGGTGCTGCCAGTCTTGAGCAGCTGAAGAAGAGGCAGCCTGGGACCAGGTGTCCAAGAAGGCCAAGGGCATGGTGGCCTGTGTCAGCAGCAGTGGGGCAGCAGGAGCAGGGCAGTGAGCGTGGCCCTGTGCTGGGCAGCGCTGCGGCCACAGCTGGAGTGCTGTGTGCACTTGTGGGCCCCTGGGAAGCAGAAAGTCACTGAGGGGCTGCAGTGTGTGCAGAGAAGAACAGGGCAGCTGGGCAAGGGGATGCAGCACAAGGCCAGTGAGGAGGTGCTGAAGGAGCTTTAGCTTGGACAATGGGAGGCTTGTGAGGGACCTTCAGCATCTCCTCAGTGCATCCAAGTATTTGAGCCACTTTTGGATGTGACTTTTTCCCCTTTTTTTTTTCTTGTCATTTTTTTGTTTGCTTGGAGGAAGGGGCTTATTCATTTTCTTTTTCTACCAACTAAGGTGCTTTTCCACATAATTTCCTGCCCTTTTACAGCACTGGGACTGGGACTGGGTCTGCTAGAATTTTAGTTTCCAAGGTGTCACTTCTGCAGAATGCAGTGTTTTTGCATGAGAACACATCATTTGATGCAGGGACCTTAATGCAGAAGGAGCTGTTGTGGTTCCAGGCCAGCCAGTAGGGCCTTACAGATCACTTTGAGCTTAGAATTTCCCTGCCTTTTTGCAGCCCAGGGAATCAGTGTGTGTTGTGTTTGGGAATTGAGCAGCAGATCAATGCCCTTGCATTCCAGCTGCTCCTCAGAGATCACAGGAGCTGAGAGAGGCTGGGCTGCATTTCTGATTCCAGCCACTTCAGCACCATCAATGTGGTCAAGTCCAAAAGAAGAACTTGCCCGAGCACAGATGCACAAAGAGTGCAGTTCCCAGTGCAATGCTCTGGGTCTGACCACTTTCCATAAGGACCTACACACTCCAGATTCCCCAAGAGTGTGCTTTATTGAAGCAACAGGAGAGCAATCTCAGCATTGCTACTGACTGGGGCACTGGCTACCAAGTTTTCATGTGTGTAGCAACAGAGAGGACAATAAAGAGAGATTTCAGTAATGAGATCCATCTGTCTGTCTATCTATCTATCTATCTATCTATCTATCTATCTATCTATCTATCTATCTATCTATCTATCTATGTCCAAGGCATCTATCTATCTATCTATCTATGCAACATTTACATAATTGAATCTTCCTGGCTCTGGTCCAAGGCAGTTGGAGGTGCAACAGTCACATAAAGCATCCCTTTCAGGAGAGGATTAGAGACATGCTCCCTCGACCAATTCTGAGCAGGCAGAGATGTTTCCCCCTCCAGATATGATGGTTTTTCCCCTCAGAGTTGTTTTCCTCCTCCAGCCTCTTCTGCCCTCAAGTCCCCAGTTAATTATTTAAATTTCTGCCTGTCCTAGAGAGGTGGAACAATTCCATGTTTTGGTGGTGTTTGGTGACTCTGGTCACACATGCATTATGTGACACATGGTTTCCTTCACTGGCATCCCCAGGGCTGTGTAAGTGCATTTGTTCATGGGGCCTTAGGAGAGTCTCTTTCCCGCAGCAGCAGCAGCAGCAGGGAGCTGTGGCAGGGTCAGGATGAGGAGGAGGTGGCTGCCCTGGCCCTTTGCTCCCGGGCCCCAGGCCAGGAGGGCTCTGGCTGCAGCAGGGCGCTCTTCAGGCAGCCCCTGGCAGCCTCTGCACAGAGCACGGCACGCTGCCCCGTCCTGCTTGTGTCACTTTTCTTCAGCAATACCCCAGAGCTCCTCTTCACAAGGAACAAACTCCAGCAATGTAAAAAGAGCTAATTCAAGTACAGTTCTACCTGCCTAGGTATTGTAGTTCAGGGCATGTATTTTTTGTCTACAATTTCATTATTTTTATGAAAACATGCATTCATATCTTCACATTTTTGTGTTTCTAATTATTCCTATACCAAAACACTTCTTTTTTAACTCTTGATTTATTGCAGTTGGTAATTTAAAAATTAGTAGTATAGTGTAGGTGGTATATTTTAAAATGTCACAAACCAACACCCTTTGCATAGGTTTCCTCACTCTTAAAAGAACCCCATAAGCCATTTTAGTCTCTGTCTCTCCAAGTTGGTTCATTCGGCCTGTTTTAAGTCAGGGCTACAATACTTTTATAGGACTGGGAGAGGTCCATGAAATGCACATCAGTGATTCCTCTTGTGGAATGTCATGGCCCTGCTCATAAAGCCTCTTTTTACTTTTTTTTTTTCCCTCTCATTATCTCAACTGCAAACACACGTTTAGTTGCAAACTTACAGAAAATGAGCAAAATAAAAATGATGGGATGGGCCTTTGGGAACTCCTTGCTGATCTTCTTCTTCAAGGCTCTGATCCAGGCAAAGAGATTGCACTTAGAACCACTTGGCTGGAACTCTGCTGATTTCTAAGAACAGCTGGAGGCCTCTATCTCCCCAGGATGTTTTGGCTGAGCCAAGCTTTGCTGGGTTTTGGCTGCAAATACCATTGCCCTTGCTTTCTTCTATCTACAAGTACCATGGCTGGGCAAAAAGGCACTTTGGTCTGGAGTGTGTGAATGAAAGAGACCATCATCCACTTCCCAAACCACATGAAAAAATTCATGGAAGACAACTTCCCATCCTTAACAAACAACTGACAATTCACAAGTGGATCTACAGCTTCTTTACGGAATGAAAAGGAAGGCAAACTTCCAATGGAGTTGTGCCTTCTGGAGTTTTTCTTCTGACTCCCACTCACAGCTGGCACTGGAAAAAGTCACGTCTCTGCAAGTGTCAGTGTCTTCTGTCTGCCATCAATTGTTTTGCTGCAACAATCAGAACAGGCATCAGGCTGGAGAGAGGCTCAGCTGATGCTAGGAACAGGAGCTGCCCCAAGGAGAAAAAAAGAAATGAACTTTTATCTCCCAAACCCATCTCCCCAGAGGCTCAAGCAGGATTCCTCTGGTTCCCAGAAATATAAAGAAATAGGGCTGAGAAGACCCTCTGCATCTATGTGTTCATGCCCAAGACTTTGCTGATGCCATTTGGGTTTTGCCTTTTTTTCTTTTCTATCTTTTCTGTATTGTTTGCACATCTATTTAGAGCTCTGTGGGCTACTCTATTTAAGACTACTTTTCCCAGTACTTTTCCATGGCCTTTGCCTACCTAAGCAGAAAGACAAACTTCCAGAGCTCCAAGCACCGGGGGCTAGAAGGCCCCAGTGTTACCTTGGTTCTTCCTGGGACAGACCCCTGCAGGGAGCTGGTGGACTCACCATCCCTGCAAGCCTTTGAGAGAAGAAAGACTGGATGTGGCACTCGGTGCCTGACGTGTGAGGGCATGGGTTGGACTCGATCATCTTGAACGTGTCTGTCTTCCAAGCCAGTGGTTCTGTGGATCTGTGACTGAGGCAGCTTTTCCTGCAGCCCTGGAAAGGGCTGCAGGGGCCCTCGGCCAAGGACGGCAATCAGGGCTCATGGAAAAGAAGCAAAGGGCTCAAGGCGAAGGCCGAGAGGGCAGATCTGCCCCAGCGCGGCCCAGAGCGACCCTCATGTCCTCCTCCTCAACCTGCGCCCTTTGCGCTGCCCTTTGCGGCGGCCCCGGCGGCTCCTCTCGCTGCGGGGCTCCAGAGCGTGCTGGGGGCCGGGCCCCTCGTCTTCGGGAAGCGCCGGAGCCTCGGAGGCGAGCGGCTGCTGCTGTGGCCGGCAGGGGAGAGCTGCGGCTGCGGCCCTGGGCACGGCCAGCTGCCGCTATGGCCGGCTCCGGCCGCGGCTCCGGCCTCTGCTCGTGCCCAGTGCACACAGACACGGCCGAGGGCTGCCCGGCAGCTCCCTGCCGGTCCGCAGCTGGCCCAGCCGGGCTGCTGCTCTCTGCGGCCTCTGCCCGCCGCTGCCGCCCCGCCCGCGCTCCCGCCTGCCTCTGCCGCAGCCGGGCCCACACGGGAGCCAGCACATTGCGGCCGGCTCGGAAAAGCCCTGCCCGCAAAGCGCCCGCCACGGCCTCGGCCTCAGGGCACAGGCTGCCGGCGTCCTCGCAGCTGCGAGCCGGCCCGGGCCGCCTGCCGGCCTCGGCCACAGCTCCCGCCTGTGTCTCCATGGCCGCGGCTGCTCAGCACAGCGGGCTGAGCACAGCGAGCACCAGCAGCGGCTCCTCACAGGCCCAGACTCCGGGCGCTCCGAGCCCGCCCTCCCCCGAATTCCAGCCCTGAGGGCCTTGGTGTCCCAATGCATCCCCTGCGGACAGCAGTCGGCCACTGAGCTCAGCCCATGCTGACACCACCAAGTGAAAATTCACCAAATCCTCATCAGAGACAAAAGAAAACTCCCATTGTGCCTGACAGCCTGAAGCAACTGCCAATTCCAGATCATTTCATCCGTGTGGCAAAAGAGACTTTCGCATTAAAGCAGAAAAGAGTTATATAAAAGGCGAGCAGGAACAAACAACAAAGTTATTTGGACTCATGCTTCTTGTGTCTGTTGGAAAGGCCAAGAAAGTGCAATCTTTGCTCTTCTGACACAGCTCTCTGTTCATGATGTGGGACAGTGAGTGCTGATGTGCAGGAGAGTTCCAGCTGATGGAAGGGACAGGGACGGGGATGCAGCAGGCACAGTGCCAAGCTGAGAGAAGGATGGTCTCTGGCAGTGGCACTGAAGGACAACAGTTTGCATGCAGGACAGAAAATGGCTGTTTCACCTCTTCTTTCAGTGCTGCTAAGAATGGAGCCTGGAACAATCTGGGAACACCAGAGCATGGAGCCCTTTCCAGGCAGGGCTGTGTCTGCTGAAAAGGCAGAGGGAGCCCAGCAGGGATCAGACACAAATCAGCAGGGGACTGAGGAGCCCCTCTGGTGGCAGCAGCTCCTGGCTCTGCTCACTGCTGGCAGCATTTTCTATTGAACCATCTCCGAGGACTTCTGTTGTGCTCTGTGTTTCTAAGGCTTTTCCCCCTTGGTTTTCTTTTGCTTGTCTTCTGCACCTTTATTTCTCCAAATTTTCCTACCCTGTCAGCAGCAGCCCCTGTCCAGAACTGGCTCTAAAATATCAGCAAAGCAGCTGGGAACAACAATGGGTGGAATCCTGTGTCTCAGGAATTCTTATGCCAGAGCCCTGCCTGTGCCTTATGCTTGTCAGCACCTCCTTTTCTCTGCAAAAACTAGGAGCAGTGGAGTTTTTTTTTGCCTAAGAGCTCCTGAGAAGCAAACGTTGTGCTGGGATTCTCATGAGTGTATCCATTAAGTTCATTGCTGGGAAACAGAAAGTAAGGCCAGGGTAGCAGAGCAGCTGGGAGCTGGTCACTCCCTGCAAAGAGCTGGTGTATGATGTGGGACCACCACATTCCAGGATGGGCAAGAAGGGTAAATGTGCTCAAGGTGCTGCAGGTGAGGTTTGGGTTCACTTAGAGAGTAGTCAGGGGTTGTGAGCACTGGAAGATCCAGCTGCAGTCCCTATCCATGTCCTTTTCAGTGGTGGCTTTAGGGTGTCTGCAGCCTGGATCCAGAGCGCCCTGGGGGGCTCCTGTGGCTGCCTTTGCACTCACGGTCAGGATGCCCAGGAGCCGCTGAGGCTGGCAGTGGGGACCAGGGCTGGGGCTTGTGGCCTGGCAGGTGTGGCTCTGGGGGCTGTGACATGCCAGGGCATGGGTCACTGTCACTGCCCTCCGGAGCCTGACTAGCTCGGTGATGCTCCAGGGACAATGGCAAGAGTGGGGAACTGGCTAGGTTAGGGTTTTGCCTGAGCCAGAACCTCTGGGCCAGTTGCCTAGCAGTAAAGACCCCTGGAGGACTGAGTGAAGGAGACAGAGGCGACTTTTCTGCAGTGTAAAGTGCAGCGAATTTATCAGGAGAGGCAGGGGAAAGGCACCTAGAAAATACCAACCAAAGAAGAAGAGAAGTTAAAAAAACTCCTACCGCCCTTGTGCACGGGTTTTTAAAATCTTTGAAAACAGGGGGTGGACACCATATAGTAACCAATAAGCGACTCTTGGGGTGTGGTTTTGAGGGCTACAACAAATCAGAACAAGGGGAGGAGAGAGGGTTGGGATAGGGATTGGATCTTGGGGTGAGGGACAGGGAACTTTCTGGAACAAAGGGTAGGGTTTGGGCTGATGGATGGGGTAAAGGGGCCGGGTTGTCTTGACAGCCAGGGAAAAATCTGGTGAGGAGGAAGGGGATTCCTTGAGGGACACTTGGGTAGGAGGGCATAACACAGGGGAGAAATTTACTGTAATAACTCGGGGAACAGTTGAACATACCACAAGATACCAGAACGTTTGACTCAGAAACTAACACACTGCAACACAGAAATTCCAGCTTTCAGCAGCTGAGAGGTGGCAGTATTAGAACCCGCAGGAGCTGGTGAAAGCCATCTCGCTCCTTCAGGTTCTTGCTGTGTGGGAAGGTGCTGCGAGTTGTGGTGGTTGCACTCCCCCTTTGCTGGGAGGATGATCTGTACCAGGGGAGAGCAGAAAGCTGCCAAGGTGAGCAGAACATGCTCAGAGCATTACAGTTCAGAGAATGGCACTGCCCCTGAAGTGCAAAAAGCTTGAAAGCATATAGTTCTGTGCAGAACTGTTGCACATATTTTTCTTCTAGAACGTGGCCATTTTTTGTATTCTGTAGATGAATACTCTGGGTTTTACAGAATACATGGGTTTTTTCTTAAGGTTTTTGGGAGAACTCTCAAGTTTCTTTTTATTTGCGTTTTACATCCAGCATGTATACAGATATTTTTTTAATTGTTCCTTTGTAAATACTTAGGGAACAAATACACAATCATTTTTTAATCCTTTGGGATATTGTGATTAATATTCTTAGAAAGAAAACCTTGTTGAACAAGTGTGAAAATGCAGAGAGAGGGAAAACAGTATAAAAGTCTTTCAGAGCACGGCATGTAATAGGTAGGTTCTGTATCCAAGGGTAAAGACCTCAGAATTGTTTTGCATTGTTCATTTGAGTTACTCATGGCAAGGTTGCATAACAGCCCCTTCCTTGCCTCTGTGCTCTCTATCTGTTTTTTCAGAGCATCTTTAATTCTGTCTACAAATTTGATAAAGCTTTCATCTACTCCTTGTTTAATATTAGAAAAGTGTTGGGTAGGGATAGAGTCATCTGGGGTAAGAAGTAAGGAGGTTTTTGCTGCAAGTGCCACATCTTGTAATGCTTCCTTAGGTAAGGTATCAGCTTGGTCAGAGGGTTTCTGTAAATCCCCTACCCCAGCCAGCTGTTCAACCGTAAAATCTGACTTATCAGTATTTGTAGAATATGAGTCTGATAATGTTTTTATTTGTCTTTTCCAATGCCTTTTCTATAACATATATTGTGCTGGGGAAAGGAGGCCGTGGGCAATATTTTTAATGTCATGGGGTACTAAAACATGTGCTGAGAACAGAGGTTATAGGGAATTTCTAAAAATATGTGAATTTCTGCCAAGTTCTTTGGCTATATTTTGTAACTGTATGAGTTCCTTATTTAAGTTAGGTTCCCGTGTCTTTCTGTTAGTGGCCCCTCCTGTTTTTCCCTTTCTATAATCTGCTGAGAAGGTGTTAATTTTTTGCGCCATCTGCCAGTCTCCTGCCTTGGTTGCTTCTATCTTAATTACAGCCCATGGGTCAATGTCCTCTGTATCAGAATCAGAGTCACTGTCCCTGCTGTCCTCAGAGGAGGAATGAGAGCGAGCAGGCCGTGCCCTATGCTTTTTACGGCGTGTTGGAGCGAGATTTTGCAGGGGTTTTTGTGGCTGCGAGGAGGCACATGGCAGAGTTTGGCCCGAGGGAGCAAGCAGTGGAGCTGGAATGGCGGCACCATAGCATGCACAGGGTTGGGGAAGTGGCACCGTGGGGGGTCTCTGAGATTCCGTTCGGGTGACATTGAGGGTGGGTGCGCGGCTGGGAAGCCTGGGGGTGGGGGTAAGGGGGAAGCGGGGGAGAGGGGGCAGTGGGATTGGTCTGGGCTGCTGCAGGCACAGCGTGGTATGCTGGGGCTGGGGTATGCTGGCATGCAGGCAGACCTCCTGCTATATCAGGCAGGGATGGGATAGGGATACATGCCGAGGTGCGGGGGGCAGCAGCAGGGATGGGGGCTGGGATTGAGGGACCAGCGGGAAGGGTGGGGAGAGCGGGAGGAGGGGGGGGGGAGCTGCGGTAGGGGTAGGACAAGCGGCAAGAAGGGTGGTGGGAGCTGACTCAGAGGAAAGAGGCACATTTGCACTTGCAGAGAACACAAAAGATGCCGCGGAATTCGTGTTAGCCGCGTCCAGGAGGGGAAGGGGGGACCCCGCGAACCCTGCAGGCGCGGAGGTGGTGGGGGGAAGCAGCGAGAGGTTTGCACGGAAAGGGGCAGAGGATGGAACAGCGGCAGAGGTGGCACTGGGACCGACGGGACCCGGAGCCGGAGGGCAGAACTCCAGGGAAAGATTGTTATCAGTGTGATTAGGATTTGAAGGGAGGTTGTCTGTCCCTGATGCGGGAGGTTGCAGGGAATGTGAGCTATCTCTGTTGGCTTTCTCTGTGGCTTTAGTTATAATGTGGAACATAGGAATAAACTGAGTCACAGAGAAATCTTGGTTAGTTTGGAGTGTATATATCGTGTTCCCAACTTTGTCCCAAAAGAAGTCTTTAGTAATGATGTCTGTGTTAGTATCTGGAAACTGAGAAAGAATCCATTTTATAAATTTTTTCAGGTTAGTTTTTGAAAGATTACCTTTAGAGAAAGAAAAGTTGTTAGAAGATAGGATTTCTAGGATTTCTAGGATTAGTAAGTATAAATCTCTCTCGTTCTGGGATCCTTTCAATGTACTAAGTTTTGATCCCATGTTTTCCCGTTCCCTACCAGCAGACAAAATGAAAAAAAAAAAAAAAAAAAAAAAAAGAAGAAAAAAAAAGAAAAACAAAAAGGGGACCCAAGATGCCCACGATAAAAGCTGTTTTAAAACTTACACTTCTTCAGCCGGGTGTGGGTCAAGGGTCTGCTGGAGGTGGTCTTGCCTGTGTCAGTCTCCTCGAACACTCGTTCAGATGTCGGCTGTGAGGGTTGACTGAACCCCCCTGCAGAAGAGTCCTGCTATGATGGAGGCTTTTCTTCAGGGGTTCTAGCAATCCAAAAGCAGTAACAATTTCAAAAGAAATGCTGCTCCAGAGTTCCTTCTGTTCGGTGCGCCATTTATTGCGACCTTTTGCTGGGTTTCAGGGTGTCCCCAGCAGCCTGCAGGGGCCCAGATAGTGCAGTCTGGTTCAGGACAGACTGTCCGAGCTCCCAAGCAATTCTTAGCCACAGGCCATCTTAGCAAGCTTAAGTGATACCAGCTCTTTAGTGATTATCAGCTCATTGTGATTTCAGCTCTCAGCTTGCTAGGTGCCTAGGCAGGCAGACGCAGGGAGAGAGAGGAGAAGTCTGTGTGGGGTTCCACAGGGGCGTCTTTATTGATTCTTCTGCCAAGTTCTCAGTGACAGCTCTTCTGCCCGAGCTGGGCAAAAGCAGCTCTTTATATAGCTTACAGAGGTATCAGAAATTGTCCAATAGCAAGGGTTAAAGGAAAGTGACCTATAGTCTTACGGAGAGATAAGCAGGGGTCCAAAGGTGGAAGAGAGGGGCTTCTAGCCCATTCACCATGACTTGGCATTTCCTCTCTTAGGCTTCTGCATGCCAGGGAGCCCTTGCAGGTCCTGTGCCTGCTACATTGCTTATCATCTGCCCAGTCACAAGTTACTGCAGCTGGCAAAAACAACCAGTCTGTCCCTACGGCCAAATAATAATTGAGTGCCAGTGCAGGAACCCACCATCTTCACTGACGGCTCAGGAAAAACAGGGAAGGCCATTGTTACCTGGAAAGATGAGTCTGGATGGCAAGTGCTGGAAGGCCATGTGTCCACCTCGGTCCAATTGGTTGAGTTAAAGGCTGTTGCTATGGCATTCCAGAAATTTTCTCAGGTGCCTCTGAATTTGGTCACTGACTCTGCCTAGGTTGCAGACATAACTGAGCATTTGGATTGCTCACTTCTGAAAGAGGTCAACAACACAGCCTTGTTGCAGTTATTGAAAGCCTTGTGGCATGCAATTCAAACCCGGGTTCATTTGTATTACATCCTGCACATTCAGAGTCTCACCACTTTACCAGGTTTCATAGCAGAAGGCAATGCCAGGGCTGACAGGTTGGCTAACGCTGCATGGGTAGCGCTTCAGCCTGACAAGACTGCGCAAGCCAAAGCATCACATGATTTTTTTCATCAAAGTGCGCATACTCTGCAAAAGCAATTTCAATTAATGTTGACTTTAGCTCATGACCTTGTCAGTTCCTGCGCTGACTGTCATGGACTTACTGCACCTTTACCAGCAGGGGTGAACCCCAGAGGCTTAAGGGCCTTGTAGCTTTGGCAAACATGTTACTCACATTGCTGAGTTTCATATGTGCATGTTTCTATTGACATCTTCTCCTCTGCCATGTGGACATCTGCTCAAAGGGTTGCCACGTGATTGCCCATTGGAGGATGGCTTTTGCAGTTTTGGGGATACCTTCTTCTGTGGAAACTGACAATGGCCCTGCTTTGTCTCACAAGAAGACAGGTCAGTTCTTACACTTATGGAGAGTCTCACACAAACTTGGTATTCTGCATTCACCAATGGGTCAAGCTGTTGTTGAACGCACTCATGGCGCTTTAAGCATGTTCTGGAAAATAAAAAAGGGGAATGCCGGGAGAGACTTAACATAGTCGACTAGAAAAAGCTTTATTTACCTTACAGTGCCAAAGAATTTAGAGATTCCTGTAATTCTGAATCATTTTCTCTCATTGAATTCAGGAGGTGAGACACACCTGCCTTGAGCAAAGGTCTGGATATGGGACCTTGCCACCAATCAGTGGGAGGGCCTGTGCAACCTTATCACCTGGGGCCACGGGTATGCATATGTCTCCACAGGTACCGGGGTACAATGGATACCTGCAAGGTGTTTGCCCTGACTTGCGACATCAGAAACAGAATGTGGCCAGCAGGCAACCTTCAAGCAGTGGCCAAAGTGCTGACCATCAATCACAGTCTTTGAATGATGATCAAGACACCGACCATCAACAAGCTGGCCCCTCTGTGAGTGGGGAATGAACATTTTATCTTTTCTTTGTTTCTGGAAACAGATTGTTGACAAGTTAGACTGCCAGTGTTATGAGCAGATTAACAGTGTTACTATACTAAGAGTTGGTAACTGACTTTTAGAATTAATAGTTAAAGTTTATGGAATGTAATGGTAGAGAATTTATAGTATGATATCTTTTTGAGCATTCTGAGCCAATGTCTGATTGAGGTTTTGATTGATAGCTGATAAACCTCTGGAGCTGTGTTTGTTCTCTTTCCTGCAAGAGATCCCACAAGAGACTACAAACACCGCCTCCTCCTTTAAACAAAAAAGGGGAATTGTGGGTATCCTCAGTTCAGTCGAAGAAAGAACAGAGATAATTTCTCCCAGGCCAAGCCTGGGAAAAGAATTACAACAATTATTATCTCTCCTTGTGTAACTGTTGTTTGTAGGTATGGTTCTCCAGAGTGTGCTATTCATAGTTCATCAATAGTGTGAGAGGTTTTTTCTTTGAGACCAACCAAGTCTCACTTTAGCGGGTCACATGATAAAAGACCCGCTACCTTCATTAAATTGCTTCTGATTCAGCTTCTGAAGACTGGAGTCTTTCATTCCATCCCTGACTCAACAGCGTCAGTTAATTATTCTACTCATTCATCTGGGGGTTGCTGAGGCAACAGCAAGGCAGTTCAATATCAAAGATTTGTTATTGTTTAGGCCATCTCATAAAATCTCTTGATTATCCATGTCCAGCATGATTTATTCCTTCAGCTAATATTTGTGCTCTTGGTAATAGGATAGTGCAGCCATGGATTGTAGGAGACATTTTAGATCACAGATTTTATGATTTCCATCTAGGAAAAGTAATACTAAAAAATCTTTAATATTCTTGACATCTCATTATTTTAAGCCATGTAAACCAAGAATCACTTTTGCCTAAGTTTTTGTCTTTGCTCTTCTGGGCTGCTCCAAGATTGTATATGAAGGCTCGTCAAGTCTGTGATAACCAGATATCTAGAATTTATCTGATGTCTAGACCCAGATATCTAGAATTTATCTGTGGTGTCAGCACAGCTGTCTAATGCAGCAAATGCAGAATGTCCAGAATATGACCCAAGACCTGGAGAACATGCCCTTTGGGACATGCAAACAAAAAATTTTCATGTACCATTATAATTGATATCAAAGACTCTTAGGCAGCTATATAAAGTCTCTATAGTAGGACTGCATCTTCTTTGCATTCCTTATTTCCCCCCATTCCTTATTTCCCCAGGTGTATTGGAGTTAGATATTTAATAATTTCGGGCTGTACTTTAGTTTCCCATGTACCTGTGCCTCCATGGGAGCTGAGTCCAAACTGCCTGTAGAGCTGGTGGAGATCTCATCCTCGGTTCAGGTGCCTTCAAGAGGGCATCTTGCTCCATTTACTCTACTCTTGATCAATTTACTCCCTACTCTGTAGGATCTGTTGTGTCCCATTTGCTGCTCCAGGAGAAAAAGGGTCTCCCATACACACATGCACCCCTACAGACATGGGGTGCAGGGCAGGGATCTCGGGTACAGGAGATGAGCTGCTGCGGTTGAAGGTACACTCATCTTGTTTAGATAGATAGAGAGATGGATATGGATAGATAGATTTATACATAGATACATCTAGAGATACAGATATATAGATATATAGAAGTATAGATATATGAAAATCTAGCTCAGCTTGGAGGCATGAGGGTCTGCAGGAGATGCTGGCAGCTGCAGACATGCTCAGCTGGCACTTCTGCTCTTAACTCCCAGGATAAACCCCAGAGGCTTTGTTGAGGAGGTCTCCATTGGTGAGAACGCAGCTTCAGGAAGGGCACTGGCTTTAGGAGTCTGACTTTTGAAGCAAATTAATCCCTTTGCTGAATTGCTATGATGTTTAGTAGGTATGAATGGTTATAGTGAAACTCACTTAAGGAGAGGGTCACACACGTATGTGATGTAGCAATAAAAAAACAAAAAACCACACAATTGGGGTGCACTTTCTGACTCTTCACTGTGAGCTGTCAGCACTTTTGTCCCTACTCATGTGACTGCTAGAAGAATAGAAAGGAGAACAGCAAATTCAATTTTAAGAGTGGTGTGAAATACCAAACTAAGACTAATAGCAGAGGAACGATTGTGATTTATAAGCATGTATCTTGTTTTTATTGGAGGAAAGAGACTTATTACAAACGATATGAAGATCAGTTTAATGTTTTCTCTGGGATCTTTTCGCAAAGTTAATTATTTCCAGTTTGCATTTTCCAACCCACTGCAGTCAGCAAGAATCCTTTCACTGATCTGAACTGACCTAACTTTTCATCATAATAGAAGGCACTTATGCATGGATATTTATTAAAGATGTGATAGCCAATCTTGTCTTTTTTACATTTATTCTGGTGGTTCTACCATTCCTTTCAGTCAACGACTAACCAGGAGACTTCAGATAGCTTCAGAAATTGCTTGACGTGGTTTGACATGATTTGATTCTGCCTGTGTTTAACACCACTCTTTAGACAGTACTAGGTGTACTTCATGCTTTTCCTTACTTTATTTGTACAGTCCTACTTAAAAATATATGAGGGGAAAATATACATGAAAACTTGTACAACTTGAAATAAAAGTTACAGAGTCGTAGCCATTCAGTGTATTAGATAGGTTAAAATCTGTATTCCATGTTTCTGTGCTTTTATTCTCAATTCTAAGCTAAGTTTCTTTTTGATCCCTATATTGCTTCATTGCCTTCTCTGAAGTGCAGCTTTCTCAGGCAGGTCTAGGAAATTCCCTATTGTAAATACTCTTTTTCTCTTTGGAAAACCAACATTTTTTTCTTACCTGCAAATCACAGCTTAAGTCAGGAGAGGATGTTTTTCCAATATCCCTTAACTGCTTTATTAAACACTGCTCAGAGTATGTAAGGATTACCATCTAACACATGAAATGCAAGTTGGTCCATTCAGGCATTACTCATAATGCAGTTCTTGCATAGAGAGGGATTATCCACCTGTTCCTGAGGAAAGCAGTTCTTGACCATACCAACTGCCAGACCAAACAGCACCGAGTAAAATCATGTTCTCCTGTGTGTTTGGTACATCTGCTTCCCTGGAAGACAAAAAATAAAAAAATATCTTTGAAGAGTTAGGTTTTAATAGAATTGAAGGGTTGTTCATATTGTTTCCTGCTACTTTTGCCTGTCCATTCAGGATGGTAAGAGGAACAAGTTGGAGCTACTGAGAGGATTCAGCTGTTTATTGCAACTTGCAGAATGAGTCGTGAGATGAGAGAGCAAATGTGTTTATGTACATATTTGTATATGGGGTTTGGTTACATAGATTGGTATCTGTATAGGTATAGGCCTCTTTTTAATCTGTTTCTCTGCCCTGCTTCCTCCTTCACTTCCTGCTTTTCCCCTGTACCTCCTGTGTCCCCTGTCCCTGTGCTGGGTGCGAGCTGGCGGCCGGGCCGGGCGCAGCAGCACTTGCAGCCCCGGCTGTCCCTGGAGCGGTGGGAGCTGCCGCTGGCCCCAGGCACTGTCCCCTGAGGAGCTGCGGAAGGACGGTGAGACACAGGGGGCTGAGGGGGCGCTGGCGCTGAAGGGACGCTGACCCTGAGCTGCTGCTGGGGCTGAGGGCTGTGGGGCAGCCGAGGGCCATGGTGGCACTGAGGTGACAGGGAAGTGGCACAGGCTGAGGGGCTGGTGGGTCTCAGGGGACGGGATGGCTCAGAAGGGACTGAGGGGGGTGAGAGGACTGTGAGGGGCTGAAGAAACTGAAGGGGGCTGGGGCTTCACCGAGAGCATGGCGGGGCTGAGGGGATGGAGGGGCCAGCAGGGAGCACAGAGGGCTCCGGGACTGCAGCTCTGCCAGGCCTTGGAAGCAATTCCAGAGCCTCCACTTTTGCCACAGCTGCAAGGAAGACCTTGAGGACAGCCAGAGACTGACGGGAGCCAGCAGGGAGGAGCTGAAGGCCAGCAGCAAGAGCAGTGAATGGGGACCTGCTGCTGCCAGCCTGGAGAGAGCCCGGGTGAGGCCACAGGCCCGGGGAGGCAGGCTGGGGCTGAGGCTGCCGTGGGCTGTGGCCGTGGGCACTGCCCGGCGGGGCAGGAGCGGGCCCTGCCCGTGCTGGGGCTGCTCAGCGCAGCTGCCCCGGCTGGCACAGGGGCTGTTCTTTGGCAAGGCAGCTGCTGTTAATTCAGGTTTGTCCTTTATCAACCCTGTTGCATAGAAATCACTTTTTTACAGCAGAGACTCGTGGCAGCAGCTCTCTTCACAGAGAGCAGCAGGCACAACTTCCCCAGGATTTTTCCTGGGGAGGGCAGTGAGAAAGCTCAGAGAAGAAGAAAAACAATTCTTATTTCTACTTGCTGCATCTATTGTTTGGCACATGTGTTATGGAGATTGTTTAACCAAAAGGGATTTGTTAATTGGAGACTGGTGATGGTGTTTGGATTGATTGACCAATTAGGTCAAAGTTGTGTTGTGACAAGGGGTCACGGGCTTTTCTTTAGTATATTTTAGTATTAGTATAGTATATATATATACTTTATATATATATGTTAGTATAGTAGTATAGTATAATACAGTTAGCTTAATAAAGCATTTATTCAGCCTTCTGAAATCATGGAGTCCAAGCTCACTATTCCCTGCTCAGGGGGCATGCTGCTACTATAGACTGAATGAAATTCCTTAATACAGATGAGAATTTGGCAATTCAGGCTTATTAAAGGGGAAGTTTTCTGCTATTGTGGAAAGACGGTCTAGATAACTGTTTGCTGTACATCCTTGAGGGGGCTTTGCAGTTTAGGATGAAAAGGAAAAAGACATTTCTCTTCAGAAGAGTCTTGAAAGAGCTTTTTGTAGTACCAGAAGCAGCTACACTGATATTGACCAATGTGGGAATGGATTTGTAGAGAGTTCTCAGGGCCTGACAGAAGGCCCACAC
>NW_022148419.1:0-23000 GCF_901933205.1 Camarhynchus parvulus
GCATTTTTTGATGATTTTTTGGGATTTTTTTCAGACTTTTTTGGGGGATTTTTTTCCTAAATTTTTTAATTTTTTTTTATTTTTTTAATTTTAAAAATCATAATTATTTTTTATTTTTTGGGCATTTTTTCAGACTTTTTTGGGGATATTTTTGCTAAATTTTTTGATTTTTTTTTGGATTTTTAAAATTTTTTAAAAATTAGATTTTTTTTTTGTGATATTTTGGGGATTTTTTTCAGATTTTGGGGGGATTTTTTTCCTATTTTTTTTGATTTTTTTTAGATTTTTTAAATGTAAAAAAATGAGATTTTTTACTATTTTTTTCAGCATTTCTTGGTGATTTTTTGGGATTTTCCTCAGATTTTTTGGGGATTTTTTTCCTAATTTTTAAAAATTTTTTAGATTTTTTTAATGTAAAAAAATGAGATTTTTTAATATTTTTTCGGCATTTTTTGAGGATTTTTTGGGATTTTTTTCAGACTTTTTTGGGGATTTTGTTCCTAAATTTTTTGATTTTTTTTTTGATTTTTAAAATTTTTAAAAAATGAGGGTTTTTTTAATTTTTGGGCATTTTTTGGGGATTTTTTGGGGAATTTTCTTGGGATTTTTAGGGAATTTTGGAGGAATTTTTTTGTCTTTTTTAAAATTTTCTGTTTTGAATTTTCCTGGGGTATCGAGGGAAGTTTTTGGAGTTTTTAAAGATTTAGTTTTGAGTGATTTCTGCTGAATTTTTTGGGATTTTTTTAGAATTTTTTATTAATTTTGGTGAGATTTGGGGGCGATTTTTTTTGAATTTTCCCAGAATTTTTTGGTGATTTTTTGGGATTTTTTTCAGACTTTTTTGGGGATTTTTTTCCTAAATGTTTTAATTTTTTTTTATTTTTTTAATTTTAAAAATCGTAGTTATTTTTTATTTTTTGGCCATTTTTGGGGATTATTTTCAGATTTTTTGGGGATTTTTTTCCTAATTTTTTAAAATTTTTTTAGATTTTTTTAATGTAAAAAAATGAGATTTTTAAAATATTTTTTCGGCATTTTTTGATGATTTTTTGGGATTTTTTTCAGATTTTTTGGGGATTTTTTTCCTAAATTTTTTAATTTTTTTTGGATTTTTCTAATTTTAAAAATCATAATTATTTTTTATTTTTTGACCATTTTTGGGGATTATTTTCAGACTTTTTTGGGGATTTTGTTCCTAAATTTTTTATTTTTTTTTTGATTTTTAAAATTTTAAAAAAATGAGGTTTTTTTTAATTTTTGGGGATTTTTTGGGGATTTTTTGTGGAATTTTCTAGGGATTTTTAGGGAATTTTGGGGAAATTTTTTTGTCTTTTTTAAATTTTTTTTTTAATTTTCCTGGGGTATCGAGGGAAGTTTTTGGAGTTTTTAAAGATTATTTTGGAGCGATTTTTTGGTGAAATTTTTGGGATTTTTTGGGGATTTTTTTTTATTTTTGGTGAGATTTGGGGCCGATTTTATTTTTTAATTTTTCTAGGATTTTTTGATGATTTTTTGGGATTTTCCTCAGATTTTTTGGGGTATTTTTTTCATTTTTTTTTGGATTTTTTTAGATTTTTTTAATGTAAAAAAATGAGATTTTTAAATTTTTTTTCGGCATTTTTTGATGATTTTTTGGGATTTTTTCAGATTTTTGGGGATTTTTTTCACGTTTGAGGAGATTTTTTTTGGGGGATTTTTTTGGGGATTTTTTTGGGGATGTTTGAAAAACCCATTCCAGTGATTATTTAGAAATTGTTGGAGGATTTAAAAAGAATTTTTTAAAATTTTGAACATTTCTTTGGGGGCATTTTTTAGAAAGTTTTGATCCGGGTTCATGGAGCTGGAACATTCCAGAACCTCCCCCGAGGCCACCAGCAGCGACAGCGCCACCACCTGGCCATTGAAAGAAAACAAACCAGGACATTTGTCGGGGCAAATTCGGGCGACTTTGGGATTTTTTTCCTCTTTTTTTGAATTATTTCAGATTTTTTTATTAAAAAAATCGAGATTTTTCTAATTTTTTGGGCATTTTTTCGGGATTTTTTGGGGAATTTCCTTGGGATTTTTAGGGAATTTTGGAGGAATTTTTTTGTCTTTTTGGGAAGAATTTTTTGGGGGAAATTCGGGCGATTTTGGGATTTTTTTCCTAATTTTTTGATTTTGTTTTTGGAATTTTTTACATTAAAAAATCGAGATTTTTTTTATAATTTTTTGGTGATTTTTTTGGGATTTTTTTCAGACTTTTTGGGGACTTTTTTCCTAATTTTTAAAAATTTTTTTAGATTTTTTTAATGTAAAAAAATGAGATTTTTTTTTTAATTTTTGGCCGTTTTTGGGGATTTTTTGCAGAATTTTCTTGGGATTTTTCGGGAATTTTGGTGGAATTTTTTTGTCTTTTTAAAATTTATTTTTTGCATTTTCCTGGGGTATCGAGGGAAGTTTTTGGAGTTTTTAAAGATTTTTTAGAGCAATTTTTGTGAATTTTTTGGGACTTTTTTGGGATTTTTTGGGGATTTTTGGTGAGATTTGGGGCCGATTTTTTTTTTATTTTTCCAGGATTTTTTGATGATTTTTTGGGATTTTTTTCAGACTTTTTTGGGGATTTTGTTCCTAATTTTTGAGAATTTTTTTTTGATTTTTTTAATGTAAAAAAATGAGATTTTTAAATATTTTTTCGGCATTTTTTGATGATTTTTTGGGATTTTTTTCAGACTTTTTTGGGGATTTTTTTCCTAAATTTTTTAATTTTTTTGGATTTTTTAATTTTAAAAATCATAATTATTTTTTATTTTTTGGCCATTTTTGGGGATTATTTTCAGATTTTTTGGGGATTTTTTTCCTAATTTTTTAAAAATTTTTTAGATTTTTTTAATGCAAAAAAAAGAGATTTTTTAATATTTTTTCGGCATTTTTTGAGGATTTTTTGGGATTTTTTTCAGACTTTTTTGGGGATTTTGTTCCTAAATTTTTTGATTTTTTTTTTGATTTTTAAAATTTTAAAAAAATGAGGGTTTTTTTATTTTTTGGGCATTTTTTGGGGATTTTTTGGGGGAATTTTCTTGGGATTTTTAGGGAATTTTAGAGGAAATTTTTTGTCTCTTTTAAATTTTTATTTTTGAATTTTCCTGGGGTATCGAGGGAAGTTTTTTGACTTTTTGAAGATTTTTTTCGAGCGATTTTTGGTGAATTCTTTGGGACTTTTTTTGGGAAATTTCTTTTTATTTTTGGTGAGATTTGGGGACGATTTTCTTTTAATTTTTCCAGAATTTTTGGTGATTTTTTGGGATTTTTTTCCAGATTTTTTTGGGATTTCTTTCCTAATTTTTGAAATTTTTTTTAGATTTTTTTAATGTAAAAAAAATGAGATTTTTTTTTTTTTGGCATTTTTGGGGATTTTTTGGGGAATTTTCTTGGGATTTTTAGGGAATTGTGGAGGAATTTTTTTGTCTTTTTTAAATTTACTTTTTTGAATTTTCCTGGGGTATCGAGGGAAGTTTTTTGACTTTTTAAAGATTTTTTTTGAGCAAATTTTTGTGAATTTTTTGGGACTTTTTTTGGATTTTTTATTTATTTTTGGTGAGATTTGGGGACGATTTTTTTTTTAATTTTCCAGGATTTTTTGATGAATTTTTGGGATTTTTTTCAGATTTTTTTGGTGATTTTTTCCTATTTTTTTTGATTTTTTTAGATTTTTTTTAATTTAAAAAAATGAGATTTTTTTAAATTTTTTTTTTTATTTTGTGGGCATTTTGGGGATTTTTTGGGGAATTTTCTTGGGATTTTTAGGGAATTTTGGTGGAATTTTTTTGTCTTTTTAAAATTTATTTTTTGCATTTTCCTGGGGTATCGAGGGAAGTTTTTTGAGTTTTTAAAGATTTTTTAGAGCAATTTTTGTGAATTTTTTGGGACTTTTTTTGGATTTTTTATTTATTTTTGGTGAGATTTGGGGGCGATGTTTTTTTAATTTTTCCAGGATTTTTTGGTGATTTTTTGGGATTTTTTTCAGATTTTTGGGGGAATTTTTTTCCTATTTTTTTTGATTTTTTTAGATTTTTTTAATGTAAAAAAATGAGATTTTTTACTATTTTTTTCAGCATTTTTTGATGATTTTTTGGGATTTTCCTCAGATTTATTGGGGATTTTTTTCCTAATTTTTTAAAAGTTTTTTTAGATTTTTTTAATGTAAAAAAATGAGATTTTTTAATATTTTTTCGGCATTTTTTGATGATTTTTTGGGTTTTTTTTCAGACTTTTTTGGGGGATTTTTTTCCTAAATTTTTTAATTTTTTTTTTGATTTTTTTAATTTTAAAAATCATAATTATTTTTTATTTTTTGGCCATTTATTGGAAATTTTTTCAGATTTTTTGGGGATTTTTTTCCTAATTTTTAAAAATTTTTTTAGATTTTTTTAATGTAAAAAAATGAGATTTTTAAAATATTTTTTCGGCATTTTTTGATGATTTTTTGGGATTTTTTTCAGATTTTTGGGGTTTTTTTTCCTAATTTTTTTGATTTTCTTTTTATTTTTTTAATGTTAAAAAATCGAGATTTTTTTTAATTTTTTGGGCATTTTTTGGGGATTTTTGGGGGATTTTTTGCAGAATTTCCTTGGGATTTTTAGGGAATTTTGGTGGAATTTTTTTGTCTTTTTTAAATTTATTTTTTTGAATTTTCCTGGGGTATCGAGGGAAGATTTTTGAGTTTTTAAAGATTTTTTTTGAGCAAGTTTTTGTGAAATTTTTGGGACTTTTTTTGGGATTTTTTTTTATTTTTGGTGAGATTTGGGGCCGATTTTGTTTTATTTTTCCAGGATTTTTTGGTGATTTTTTGGGATTTTTTTCAGATTTTTTGGGGATTTTTTCCTAATTTTTTTGGGTTTTTTTAGATTTTTTTAATGTAAAAAAATGAGATTTTTTTATGTTTTTTCGGCATTTTTTGAGGATTTTTTGGGATTTTTTTCAGACTTTTTTTGGGAATTTTTTCCTAAATTTTTTAAATTTTTTTGATTTTTTTAATTTTAAAAATCACAATTATTTTTTATTTTTTGGCCATTTTTGGGGATTTTTTCAGACTTTTTTGGGGATTTTTTTGCTAAATTTTTTTGATTTTTTTTTGATTTTTAAAATTTTTTAAAAATTAGATTTTTTTTAATTTTTTGGCGATTTTTTGGGATTTTTTTCAGATTTTTTGGGGATTTTTTTTCCTAAATTTTTTAATTTTTTAAAATTTTTTTTAATTTTAAAAATCGTAGTTATTTTTTATTTTTTGGCCATTTTTGGGGATTATTTTCAGATTTTTGGGGGGATTTTTTTCCTAATTTTTTTGATTTTTTTTTTTAATTTTTTAATGTTAAAAAATCGAGATTTTTTTAAATTTTTTGGGCATTTTTTGGGGATTTTTTGGGGATTTTTTGCGGAATTTCCTTGGGATTTTTAGGGAATTTTAGAGGAATTTTTTTGTCGTTTTTAAATTTATTTCTGAATTTTCCTGGGGTATCGAGGGAAGTTTTTGGAGTTTTTAAAGATTTTTTTTCAAGCGATTTTTTGTGAAATTTTTGGGACTTTTTTTTGGATTTTTTTTTATTTTTGGTGAGATTTGGGGACGATTTTCTTTTAATTTTTCCAGAATTTTTGGTGATTTTTTGGGATTTTTTTCCAGAATTTTTTTGGGATTTCTTTCCTAATTTTTGAAATTTTTTTAGATTTTTTTAATGTAAAAAAAATGAGATTTTTTTTTTTTTGGCCATTTTTGGGGATTTTTTGGGGAATTTTCTTGGGATTTTTAGGGAATTTTAGAGGAATTTTTTGGTCTTTTTTAAATTTTTTCTCTGAATTTTCCTGGGGTATCGAGGGAAGTTTTTTGACTTTTTAAAGATTTTCTTTCGAGCGATTTTTGTGAATTTTTTGGGACTTTTTTTTGGATTTTTTTTTATTTTTGGTGAGATTTGGGGGCGATTTTATTTTTTAATTTTTCCAGGATTTTTGGATGATTTTTTGGGATTTTTTTCAGACTTTTTTGGGGGATTTTTTTCCTAAATTTTTTAATTTTTTTTGATTTTTTTAATTTTAAAAATCATAATTATTTTTTAGTTTTTGGCCATTTTTGGGGATTATTTTCAGATTTTTTGGGGGATTTTTTTCCTAATTTTTGAAAACTTTTTTAGATTTTTTTAATGTAAAAAAATGAGATTTTTAATATTTTTTCGGCATTTTTTGATGATTTTTTGGGATTTTCCTCAGATTTTTTGGGGATTTTGTTCCTAATTTTTTTGATTTTTTTTAGATTTTTTTAATGTAAAAAAATGAGATTTTTTAATATTTTTTTTCGGCATTTTTTGATGATTTTTTGGGATTTTCCTCAGATTTTTGAGGATTTTTTTCCTAATTTTTTTGGGGTTTTTTTTGATTTTTTTAATTTAAAAAATCGAGATTTTTTTTAATTTTTGATGATTTTTTGGTGATTTTTGGGGGATTTTTTTCCTAATTTTTTTAGATTTTTTAAATGTAAAAAAATGAGATTTTTTAATATTTTTTCGGCATTTTTTGATGATTTTTTGGGATTTTTTTCAGACTTTTTTGGGGGATTTTTTTCCTAAATTTTTTAATTTTTTTTTTTTTTTTTAATTTTAAAAATCATAATTATTTTTTATTTTTTGGCCATTTTTGGGGATTTTTTCCAGTTTTTTTGGGGATTTTTTTCCTAATTTTTGAAAATTTTTTTAGATTTTTTTAATGTAAAAAAATGAGATTTTTAAATATTTTTTCGGCATTTTTTGATGATTTTTTGGGATTTTCCTCAGATTTTTGGGGGATTTTTTTCCTAATTTTTAAAAAATTTTTTAGATTTTTTTAATGTAAAAAAATGAGATTTTTTAAATATTTTTTCGGCATTTTTTGATGATTTTTTGGCATTTTTTTCAGATTTTTTTGGGGGATTTTTTTCCTAAATTTTTTAATTTTTTTGGATTTTTTTTAATTTTAAAAATCATAATTATTTTTTATTTTTTGGCCATTTTTGGGGATTATTTTCAGATTTTTTGGGGGATTTTTTTCCTAATTTTTGAAAAATTTTTTAGATTTTTTAATGTAAAAAAATGAGATTTTTTAATATTTTTTCGGCATTTTTTGATGATTTTTTGGGATTTTTTTCAGACTTTTTTGGGGGATTTTTTTCCTAAATTTTTTAAATTTTTTTATTTTTTAATTTTAAAAATCATAATTATTTTTTATTTTTTGGCCATTTTTGGGGATTATTTTCAGATTTCTTGGGGATTTTTTTCCTAATTTTTGAAAATTTTTTTAGATTTTTTTAATGTAAAAAAATGAGATTTTTTAATATTTTTTCAGCATTTTTTGATGATTTTTTGGGATTTTCCTCAGATTTTTTGGGGATTTTTTTCCTAATTTTTGAAAAATTTTTTAGATTTTTTTAATGTAAAAAAATGAGATTTTAAAATATTTTTTCGGCATTTTTTGATGATTTTTTGGGATTTTTTTCAGACTTTTTTGGGGGTTTTTTTTCCTAAATTTTTTAATTTTTTGATTTTTAAATTTTAAAAATCATAATTATTTTTTATTTTTTGGCCATTTTTGGGGATTATTTTCAGATTTTTTGGGGATTTTTTTCCTAATTTTTTAAAAATTTTTTAGATTTTTTTAATGTAAAAAAATGAGATTTTTTTACTATTTTTTCGGCATTTTTTGAGGATTTTTTGGGATTTTTTTCAGACTTTTTTGGGGATTTTTTTCCTAATTTTTATGATTTTTTTTAGTTTTTTTAATGTAAAAAAATGAGGTTTTTTTTATTATTTGGGCATTTTTTGGGGATTTTTTGGGGGAATTTTCTTGGGATTTTTAGGGAATTTTAGAGGAAATTTTTTGTCTTTTTTAAATTTTTATTTTTGAATTTTCCTGGGGTATCGAGGGAAGTTTTTTGACTTTTTGAAGATTTTTTTCGAGCGATTTTTTGGTGAATTCTTTGGGACTTTTTTTGGGAAATTTCTTTTTATTTTTGGTGAGATTTGGGGACGATTTTCTTTTAATTTTTCCAGAATTTTTGGTGATTTTTTGGGATTTTTTTCCAGATTTTTTTGGGATTTCTTTCCTAATTTTTGAAATTTTTTTTAGATTTTTTTAATGTAAAAAAAATGAGATTTTTTGGCATTTTTGGGGATTTTTTGGGGAATTTTCTTGGGATTTTTAGGGAATTGTGGAGGAATTTTTTTGTCTTTTTTAAATTTATTTTTTTGAATTTTCCTGGGGTATCGAGGGAAGTTTTTTGACTTTTTAAAGATTTTTTTTGAGCAAATTTTTGTGAATTTTTTGGGACTTTTTTTGGATTTTTTATTTATTTTTGGTGAGATTTGGGGATGATTTTTTTTTTAATTTTCCAGGATTTTTGATGAATTTTTGGGATTTTTTTCAGATTTTTTTGGTGATTTTTTTCCTATTTTTTTTGATTTTTTTAGATTTTTTTTAATTTAAAAAAATGAGATTTTTTAATTTTTTTTTTTATTTTGTGGGCATTTTGGGGATTTTTTGGGGAATTTTCTTGGGATTTTTAGGGAATTTTGGAGGAATTTTTTTGTCTTTTTAAAATTTAATTTTTGCATTTTCCTGGGGTATCGAGGGAAGTTTTTTGAGTTTTTAAAGATTTTTTAGAGCAATTTTTGTGAATTTTTTGGGACTTTTTTGGGATTTTTTGGGGATTTTTGGTGAGATTTGGGGATGATTTTTTTTTAATTTTTCCAGGATTTTTTGGTGATTTTTCGGGATTGTTTTCCAGATTTTTGGGGATTTTTTTCACGTTCAGGGAGATTTTTTGGGGGATTTTTTTTTTTTATTTTTTGAATTTTTAAAAAATTTTTTTTAAAAGTTTTTGGGGATTTTTTTGGAATTTGTTTGGATCTTTTTTTAATTTTTGGAGCGATTTTGGGGGGGATTTTTGGGAGATTTTCAGGAATTTTGGGGTTTTTTTGAATTTTTAGGGGATTTTTAGGGAGTTTTTGGAATATTTTTTTTTGCCATTTTTAGGGGATTTTTTGGGACTTTTTGGGATTTTTTTGGATTTTTGGGTCATTTGTTTAGGGATTTTTGGGGCAGTTTTCAGGACTCTTCTTTTGGAATTTATTAGATTTTTTTTGAGATTTTTTGGGATTTTTAAGGGGTTTTTTTTGGATTTTTTTTTAAAAAACCCCCAAAATCCCCAAAAATTAAAAAAATCCCCAAATTCCTGGGATGGCTGCTGAGCTGTGACCTGGGTGGGGAGGATGCCGTGCTCGATGCCGGTGTTGTGGGTCCCGGTGCCGATGACTCCGGCCGCCGTCACCTCGGACACGGCGCCCAAACTGGGAACGGGGAAAGGCCGGGAAAATGGGAATTCCTCAGTTTGGGGCCCAATCCCGCCCGGATCCATCCCTGATCCCGCCTGGATCCATCCCTGATCCATCCCTGATCCCACCTGGATCCATCCCTGATCCCACCTGGATCCATTCCTGATCCCGCCCGGATCCATCCCTGATCCCACCTGGATCCATCCCTGATCCCGCCTGGATCCATTCCCGATCCTGATCCCACCTGGATCCATTCCCAGATCCATCCCTGATCCCACCTGGATCCATTCCTGATCCCACCTGGATCCATTCCTGATCCCACCTGGATCCATTCCCGGATCCTGATCCCACCTGGATCCATCCCTAATCCCACCTGGATCCATTCCTGATCCCGCCTGGATCCATTCCCAGATCCATTCCCAGATCCCATGTGGATCCATTCCCATTCCCATTCCCATTCCCATTCCCATTCCCATTCCCATTCCCATTCCCATTCCTGTTTCCAACCCCACCTGGATCCATTCCCGATCCTGATCCCACCTGGATCCATTCCTGGTCCGTCCTGGATCCATTCCCATTCCCATTCCCATTCCCATTCCCATTCCCATTCCTGTTTTCAATCCCACCCAGATCCATTCCCAATCCTGATCCCAAGTGGATCCATTCCCAGATCCATTCCTGATCCCATCTGGATCCATTCCTGGCTCTCAATCCCACCCGGATCCATTCCCAGATCCATTCCAAGATCCCATGTGGATCCATTCCCATTCCCATTCCCATTCCCATTCCCATTCCCATTCCCATTCCCATTCCCAATCCCATTCCCATTCCCATTCCTGTTTCCAATCCCGCCCAGATCCATTCCCGATCCTGATCCCAGGTGGATCCATGCCCACATCCATTCCTGATCCCACCTGGATCCATTCCTGGCTCTCAATCCCACCCAGATCCATTCCCAGATCCCACCTGGATCCATTCCTGGCTCTCAATCCCACCCGGATCCATTGCTGGTTCATCCTGGATCCATTCCCAGATCCATTCCTGATCCCATTCCCACTCCCAGTCCCACCCCATTCCCATTCCAATTCCCAATCCCATCCCAATCCCACCCATTCCCAATCCCAATCCCATCCCAATCCCATTCCCATCCGATCCCATTCCCAATCCAAATCACATTCCCATTCCTGTACCAATTCCCATTCCCGCTCCCATTCCCAATCCCAATCCCAATCCCATCCTCATCCAATTCCCAATCCCAATCCAATCCAATCCAATCCAATCCTAATCCCAATCCAATCCAATCCCATCTCACCCCAATCCCATTCCCAATCCCATCCCATTCCCATTCCCATTCCATCCCAATCCCACCCCAATCCCAATCCCATTCTCATTCCCATTTCCATTCCCAATCCCACCCCAATCCAATCCCACCCCAATCCCACCCCAATCCCAATCCCAATCCCAATCCCAATCCCATTCCCAGTCCCAGTCCCAGTCCCAGTCCCAATCCAATCCCATCCCATCCCAATCCCATTCCCATCTGGTCCCATTCCCAATCCCAATCACATTCCCATTCCTGTTCCAATTCCCATTCCTGTTCCCAATCCCAATCCCATCCTATTCCCATCCGATCCCATTCCCATTTCCGTTCCCATTCCCAATTCCCAATCCCAATCCCAATCCCATCCAATCCCATCCCACCCCAATCCCAATCCCAATCCCAATCCCAATCCCAATCCCAATCCCAATCCCAATCCAATCCCAATCCCAATCCCAATCCAATCCCAATCCCAATCCCATCCCAGTCCCAATCCCATCCCATCCCATCCCAATCCCATTCCCATCTGGTCCCATTCCCAATCCCAATCACATTCCCATTCCTGTTCCAATTCCCATTCCTGTTCCCAATCCCAATCCCACCCCAATCCCAATCCCAATCCCAATCCCACCCCAATCCCAATCCCAATCCCAATCCAATCCAATCCCAATCCCAATCCCAATCCCAATCCCAATCCCAATCCAATCCCAATCCCAATCCCAATCCCATCCCATCCAAATCCCAATCCCACCCCAATCCCAATCCCAATCCCAATCCAATCCCAATCCCAATCCCAATCCCAATCCCAATCCAATCCCAATCCCAATCCCAATCCCAATCCCATCCCATCCAAATCCCAATCCCACCCCAATCCCATACCATTGCCAATCCCAATCCCAATCCCAATCCCACCCTATTGCCATTCCCACCCCAATCCCAATCCCATTCCCTATTCCCAATCCCAATCCCATCCCCATCCCACCCCAATCGCATTCCCAATCCAATCCAATCCCAATCCCATCCCATTCCCAATCCCACCCCAATCCCATTCCCATTCCATCCCAATCCCACCCCAATCCCAATTCCATTCTCATTCCCATTTCCATTCCCAATCCCACCCCAATCCCATCCCACCTCAATCCCACCCCAATCCCAATCCCACCCCAATCCCACCCCAATCCTATTCCCATTCGCACTCCCGTTCCCATTCCCATCCCAATCCCAATCCCAATCCCAATCCCAATCTCTCCCCAATCCCATCCCATCCCAATCCCATCCCACCCCAATCCCATCTCAATCCCAATCCCATTCCCATCCCAATCCCAATCCCCATCCCATTCCCATTCCCATTCCCATTCCATCCCAATCCCACCCCAATCCCAATCCCAATCCCACCCCAATCCCACCCCAATCCCAATCCCAATCCCATCTCAATCCCAATCCCAATCTCACCCCAATCCCATCCCATCCCATCCCAATCCCATCCCATCCCAATCCCATCTCAATCCCAATCCCAATCCCATTCCCATTCCCATCCCAATCCCAATCCAATCCCATCCCACCCCAATCCCGTTCCCAATCCCAATCCCAATCCCAATCCCACCCCAATCCCAATCCCAATACCAATCCCAATCCCAATCCCATCCCAATCCCAATCCCATCCCATTCCCATCCGATCCCATTCCCATTTTCGTTCCCAATCCCAATTCCACCCCAATCCCATCCCAATCCCAATCCCATCCCAATCCCAATCCCACCCCAATCCCATTCCCATTCCCAAACCCAATCCCAATCCCATCCCAATCCCAATCCCATCCCAATCCCAATCCCAATCCCAATCCCAATCCCACCACAATCCCATTCCCATTCCCACTCCCGTTCCCATTCCCATCCCAATCCCATCCCAATCTCCCCCCAATCCCAATCCCAATCCCTCCCAATCCCAATCCCAATCCCAATCCCACCCCAATCCCATACCATTCCCAATCCCAATCCCACTCCCAATCCCAATCCCACTCCCAATCCCAATCCCCTCCCAATCCCAATCCCACCCCAATCCCACCCCAATCCCATACCATTCCCAAACCCAATCCCAATCCCATCCCAATCCCATCCCACCCCAATCCCAATCCCAATCCCACCCCAATCCCAATCCCAATCCCAATCCCACTCCCAATCCCAATCCCAATCCCAACCCAATCCCAATCCCAATCCCAATCCCAATCCCACTCCCCCCTCACTTCTCCAGGGCCATTCCGTGTTTATCGAGCTCCAGGTTGAGCTCGGAGAGGAGAATTCCGGCCTCGACCTTCACCTGCAGCTTCTCCTTGTCCACCTGCGCAAGGTGGGGATTGTTCTTTCTTTGGGATTGTTCTTTGGGATTTTTATTGGGGATTTTTATTGGGGATTTTTGTTTGGGATTTTTATTGGGATTTTGGTGATTTTTGGGGATTTTTTTTTATTGGGGATTTTTTTTGGGATTTTTTGGGGGGGATTTTTTTTGGGATTTTTGTTTTTCTGGATTTTCTGGTGATTTTTTGGGGATTTTTTTATTTTTGGGGGGATTTCTTTAGGGAATTTTTGGGGGGAAAATTTGGGATTTTTGGGATTTTTATTTGGGATTTTTATTTGGGATTGTTCTTTGGGATTTGTGGGTATTTTTTGGGATTTTTTTGGGGGATTTTTATTTGGGATTTTTGGGGATTTTTTCCAGATTTTCTGGTGATTTTTTGGGGATTTTTTTATTTTTGGGGGGGATTTTTTAGGGAATTTTTGGGGGGAAATTTTGGGATTTTTGGGGATTTTTATTTGGGATTTTTATTGGGGATTTTTATTTGGGATTTTTATTGGGGATTTTTATTTGGGATTTTTGGGGATTTTCTGGGATTTTTTTTTCTGGATTTTCTGGTGATTTTTTGGGGATTTTTTTATTTTTGGGGGGATTTCTTTAGGGAATTTTTGGGGGGAAATTTTGGGATTTTTTGGGATTTTTATTTGGGATTTTTATTTGGGATTTTTATTGGGGATTTGTGGGATTTTTTTGATTTTATTTGGGATTTTTTTTTTGGGATTTTTATTTGGGATTTTTGTGGATTTTCTGGTGATTTTTTGGGGATTTTTTTTTTTTGGATTGTTTTTTTTTGGGGGAATTTTTGGGGGATATTTTTGGGATTTTTGGGATTTTATTTGGGATTTTTATTTGGGATTTTTATTGGGGATTTTTATGTGGGGATTTTGGGGATTTTTATTTGGGATTTTTGGGGATTTTTGGGATTTTTTCTGGATTTTCTGGTGATTTTTTGGGGATATTTTTATTTGTGGGGGATTTTTTTGGGAATTTTGGGGGGAAATTTTGGGATTTTTGGGATTTTTATTTGGGATTTTTTTTGGGATTTGTGGGGATTTTTGTTTGGGATTTTGGGGATTTTTATTTGGGATTTTTATTTGGGATTTTTGGGGATTTTTATTTGGGATTTTCTGGTGATTTTTGGGGATTTTTTTTTTTGGGGGGTTTTTTTAGGGAATTTTTGGGGGGAAATTTTTGGGATTTTGGGATTTTTATTTGGGATTTTTTATTTGGGATTTTTTTGGGGATTTTGTGGGGATTTTTTTTGGGGATTTTGGGGGATTTTTTGTGGATTTTCTGGTGATTTTTGGGGATTTTTTTTTTTTTGGGGGATTTTTTAGGGGATTTTTTTGGGGAAATTTTGGGATTTTTGGGGATTTTTATTTGGGATTTTTTATTTGGGATTTTTGGGGATTTTTTGGTTTTTTGGGATTTTTTTGGGATTATTTTTGGGATTTTTTGGGGATTTGGGGAATTATGGGATTTGGGATTTGGGATTTTATTTGGGATTTGGGGGAATTTTTGGGATAGGGATTTTTGGGGATGGGGAGTTTGGGGGATTTTGGGTTTTTATTTGGGATTTTTGGGGATTTTAGATTTGGGATTTTTGGTTTTTGGGATTTTGGGGATTTTATTTGGATTTTTATTTGGGAGGATATGGTTTTGGGATTTTTAGGGTTTGGGAGATTATTGGATTTATGGATTTTTATTATTTTGAATTTTTGGGGATTTTTGGGATTTTTGGGGATTTTGGGATTTTATGGGAATTTTTTTGGGATTTTTATGGTTTTTGGGGATTTGGGGGATTTTTTGGTTGGGTGGGGGGTGGGATTTTTGGGATTTTTTTTGGGATTTTGGGATTGTGATTTGTTTTTATTTGATTTTTTGGGGATTTTTTATTTTTGGGGATTTTTTAGGGAATTTTGGGGGGGAAATTTTGGATTTTTGGGGATTTTTATTTGGGATTTTTATTTGGGATTTTTATTGGGGATTTTTATTGGGGATTTTGGGGATTTTTATTTGGGATTTTTGGGGATTTTTGGGATTTTTTCTCTGGATTTTCTGGTGATTTTTGGGGATATTTTTTATGGGGATTTTTATTTTGGGGGAATTTTTGGGGGGAAATTTTGGGATTTTTGGGGGATTTTTATTTGGGATTTTTATTTGGGATTTTGTGGGGATTTTTGTTTGGGATTTTTGGGGATTTTTTATTTGGGATTTTTTTTGGGATTTTTGGGGGATTTTTATTTGGGATTTTTTGGGTGATTTTTGGGGATTTTTTTTTTTGGGGGGATTTTTTGGGGGAATTTTGGGGGGAATTTTTGGGGGGATTTTTGGGATTTTTATTTGGGATTTTTGGGGTTTTGGGGATTTTTATTTGGGATTTTTGGGGATTTTTGGGATTTTTATTTGGGATTTTTTATTTGGGATTTTTTGGGGGATTTTTATTTGGGATTTTTGGTGATTTTTTGGGGATTTTTATTTTTTTTATTTTTGGGGGGGATTTTTTTAGGGGATTTTTGGGGATTATTTTTGGGATTTTTTGGGGATTTTTATTTGGGATTTTTGGGGATTTTTGGGGGATTTTTATTTGGGATTTTGTGGGGATTTTTATTTGGGATTTATTATTTTTGGGGATTTTTATTTATTTTTTGGGATTTTTATTTGGGATTTTGGGGGTTTTTTGGGATTTTTTTTGGGATTTTTTTGGGATTTTTTGGGGATTTTTTTTTGGGATTTTTGGGGGATTTTTGGTGGGATTTTATTTGGGATTTTTTGGGGGATTTTTTTATTTGTTTTTGGGATGATATTGGGATTTGGGGAAATTTTGGGGATTTTTGGGGATTTTGATTGGGGATTTTTATTTGGGATTTTTTTGGGATTTTTTGGGATTTTGTTTTATTTGGGATTTTTTTGGGATTTTTGGGATTTTGGTTTTTTGGGGATTTTTATGGGGGGATTTTGGGGTTTTTGGGGTATTTTGGGGGGATTTTTATTTGGGATTTTATTTGGGATTTGTGGGGATTTTTGGGGATTTTTGGGGATTTTATTTGGTGGATTTTTGGGGATTTTGGGATTTTTGGGGATTTGTTTTTTTTTGGGGGGGGATTTTTTGGGGGATTTTTTTTGGGATTTTTATTTGGGATTTTTTTTGGGGATTTTTGGGGATTTTTATTGTTTTTATTTGGGATTTTTGGGGATTTTTTGGATTTTTTGGATTATTTTTGGGGGGATTTTTGTTTTTATTTTGGGATTTTTTGGGGATTATTTGGATTTTTGGGGATTTTTTGGAATTTGGGATTTTTGGGAATTTTTATTTGGGATTTTTTGGGATTTTGATTTTTGATTGGTAGATTTTTTTGGGATTTTTTTGGGGGGGGAATTTTGGGGGAATTTTGGGGATTTTTGGGGATTTTTTATTTTTGGGATTTTTATTTGGGATTTTTTGGGATTTTTATTTGGGGGGATTTTTATTTGGGATTTTTATTTGGGATTTTTGGGATATTTGGGATTTTTGGGGGATTTTTGGGATTTTTGGGATATTTATTGGGGATTTTTGGGGGGGATTTTTTTTTGGATTTTTATTTTTTGGGATTTTTGGGATTTTTTGAAATTAGGGATTTTGTTTATGATTTTGGATTTTTATTTGGGATTTTGGGGATTTTTTTTGGGATTTTATTTGGGATTTTTGGGATTTTTTGGATTTTTTTGGGATTTTGGGGAATTTTTTGGGGATATTTATTTGGGATTTTTTTAATTTTTGGGATTTTTGGCATTTTATTTGGGATTTTTATTTGGGATATTTATTTGGGATTTTTGGGTATTTTTTTTGATTTTTATTTGGGATTTTTTGGGATTTTTTGGATTTTTATTTCGAATTTTTTGGGATTTTTTTGGGTTTTTTTTTATTTTTTTTGAGCATTTTGGGACCTTTGTTTGTGATTTTTCCCCTGATCTTTTACGGGATTTTTGTGATTTTGGGGGGGATTTGGGGGGATTTTTTGGTGATTTTTTGGGATTTTGAAAAAATTTTTGGTGATTTATTTTTTTTGAGGATTTTTGGTGATTTTGGGGGGATTTTTGGGGGATTTGTAGGGGGATTTTTTTGGGTTTTTGTGGGGATTTTTTGGTGATTTTTGTTGATTTTTTGTGATTTTTTGGTGATTTTTGGTGATTTTTGGTGATTTTTTTGAGGATTTTTTGGTGATTTTGGGTGATTTTTTTTGTGATTTTTTGGGGGATTTTTTGTGATTTTTGGGGGAATTTTTGGGGATTTTTTGGTGATTTTTGGGGCGATTTTTTCTGGGTTTTTGGGATCTTTCGCTGCTCCCTGGGTGTTTTTCCGGAAGGTTCCGTGCCTGACCTGCAGCACACGGTTGAGTTTTTGGGATTTTTTTGTTTTGTGATTTTGGGGGATTTTTTTGTGATTTTTTTGTGATTTTTTGAGGATGTTTTGGTGATTTTTTGTAGAATTTTTGTGATTTTTTGGTGATTTTTTTGGTGATTTTTTGGGGAATTTTTTGGGGGTATTTTTTGTGATTTTTGGGGATTTTTGGTGATTTTGGGGGGATTTTTTGGGGATTTTTTGGGGTTTTTTTAAATTTTCTTTGAGCATTTTTGGGACCTTTTTGTGATTTTCTCACTGATCTTTTAGGGATTTTTTGTGATTTTGGGGGGAATTTTTGGTGATTTTTTGGGATTTTGAAAAAATTTTTGGTGATGTTTTTTTGAGGATTTTTGGTGATTTTGGGGGGGATTTTTTGGGGATTTTTTGCGGGATTTTTTGGGGATTGTTTGGGGATTTTTTGATTTTTGGGGTGATTTTTGGTGATTTTTTGTTGATTTTTTGAGGATTTTTTAATGATTTTTTGGGGGGATTTTTGTGATTTTGGGGGCGATTTTTGGATGATTTTTGGGCGATTTTTGGTGATTTTTGAGGGGAATTTGTGGTGATTTTGGGGGGATATTTTTGTGATATTTGGTGATTTTTTGGTGATTTTTGGGGCGATTTTTTCTGGTTTTTTGGGATCTTTCGCTGTTCCCTGGGTGTTTTTCCGGAAGGTTCCGTGCCTGACCTGCAGCACACGGTTGAGTTTTTTGGGATTTTTTTTTTGTGATTTTGGGGATTTTTTGTGATTTTTTTGAGGATGTTTTGGTGATTTTTGTAGAATTTTTGTGATTTTTGGTGATTTTTGGTGACATTTCTGGGGGATTTTTGGGGGATTTTTGTGATCTTTTGGTGATTTTTGGGGAATTTTTGGAGTATTTTTGTGATTTTTTGCGGATTTTTGGTGATTTTGGGGGGGAATTTTTGGGGATTTTTTGTGATTTTTTTGGTGATATTTTGGGAGAATTTTTTGGAGTATTTTTGTGATTTTTGCGGATTTTTTGGTGATTTTGGGGGATTTTTTGGGGAGTTTTTTGCGGGATTTTTGGGGATTGTTTGGGGATTTTTGATTTTTTGGGGTGATTTTTGGTGATTTTTTGTTGATTTTTTGAGGATTTTTAATGATTTTTGGGGGGATTTTTTGTGATTTTGGGGGCGATTTTTGGATGATTTTTGGGCGATTTTGGTGATTTTTGGGGGGGAATTTTTGGTGATTTTTTGGTGATTTTGGGGCGATTTTTTCTGGTTTTTTGGGATCTTTCGCTGCTCCTGGGTGTTTTTCCGAAGGTTCCGTGCCTGACCTGCAGCACACGGTTGAGTTTTTGGGATTCTTTTTTTGTGATTTTGGGGGGGATTTTTTGTGATTTTTGAGGATGTTTTTGGTGATTTTTGTAGAATTTTTGTGATTTTTTGGTGATTTTTGGTGACATTTCTGGGGGGATTTGTGGGGGGATTTTGTGGTCGATTTTTTGGTGATTTTTTGGGGAATTTTTGGGGCAGTTTTTGTGATTTTTGCGGATTTTTGGTGATTTTGGGGGATTTTTTGGGGATTTTTGCAGGATTTTTTTGGGGGATTGTTTGGGGATTTTTTGATTATTTTGGGGTGATTTTTGGGTGATTTTTTGTTGATTTTTTGAGGATTTTTAATGATTTTTGGGGATTTTTGTGATTTTGGGGCGTTTTTTGGATGATTTTTGGGCGATTTTTTGTGATTTTTGGGGAATTTTTGGTGATTTTTGGTGATTTTTGGGGCGATTTTTTTCTGGTTTTTGGGCTCTTTTCGCTGTTCCCTGGTGTTTTCCGGAAGGTTCCGTGCCTGACCTGCAGCACACGGTTGAGTTTTTTGGGATTTTTTGTTTTTGTGATTTTGGGGGATTTTTTGTGATTTTTTGAGGATGTTTTGGTGATTTTTTTGTAGAATTTTTGTGATTTTTTGGTGATTTTTGGTGACATTTCTGGGGATTTTGGGGGGATTTTTGTGATTTTGTGGGGATTTTTTGTGATTTTTTGGTGATTTTTTTGGTGATTTTTTGGGGAATTTTTTGGGGTATTTTTTGTGATTTTTTGGTGATTTTTTGGGGAATTTTTTTGGGTATTTTTTGTGATTTTTTGGGGATTTTTGGGGGAATTTTTGGGGGTATTTTTTGTGATTTTTTGTGGATTTTTTGGTGATTTGGGGGGGATTTTTGGGGGAATTTTTGGGGGATTTTTGGGGATTGTTTGGGGATTTTTGATTTTTGGGGTGATTTTGGTGATTTTTGTTGATTTTTGAGGATTTTTAATGATTTTTGGGGGATTTTTGCTGATTTTGGGGGCGATTTTTGGATGATTTTTGGGCGATTTTGGTGATTTTTGAGGGGAATTTTTGGTGATTTTGGGGGGATATTTTTGTGATATTTGGGGATTTTTTGGTGATTTTTGGGGCGATTTCTTCTGGTTTTTTGCGATCTTATGCTGTTCTCTGGGTGTTTTTCCGGAAGGTTCCGTGCCTGACCTGCAGCACGCGGTTGAGTTTTTGGGATTTTTTTTTTGGTGATTTTTGGGGGATTTTTTGTGATTTTTGTGATTTTTTGAGGATTTTTGGTGATTTTTTGTTGAATTTTTGTGATTTTTGGTGATTTTTGGGGATTTTTGGGGCAGTTTTTGTGATTTTTGCGGATTTTTGGTGATTTTGGGGGATTTTTGGGGATTTTTGCAGGATTTTTGGGGATTGTTTGGGGATTTTTTGATTATTTTGGGGTGATTTTTGGTGATTTTTGTTGATTTTTTGAGGATTTTTAATGATTTTTGGGGGGATTTTTGTGATTTTGGGGGCGATTTTTGGATGATTTTGGGCGATTTTTGGTGATTTTGGGGGAATTTTGGTGATTTTTGGTGATTTTTGGGGCGATTTTTTCTGGTTTTTGGGATCTTTTCGCTGTTCCCTGGGTGTTTTTCGGAAGGTTCCGTGCCTGACCTGCAGCACACGGTTGAGTTTTGGGATTTTTGTTTTTGTGATTTTGGGGGGATTTTTGGAGGATTTTTGAGGAAGTTTTGGTGATTTTTTGTAGAATTTTTGTGATTTTTGGTGAATTTTTGGTGACATTTCTGGGGGATTTTTGGGGGGATTTTTTGTGATTTTTTGGTGATTTTTTGGGGAATTTTTTGGGGAATTTTTTGGGGCAGTTTTTGTGATTTTTTGGGGGATTTTTTGGTGATTTTGGGGGGATTTTTTGGGGATTTTTTGGGGGTTTTTTTGGGGATTGTTTGGGGATTTTTGATTTTTTGGGGGATTTTTGGTGATTTTTGTTGATTTTTTGAGGATTTTTAATGATTTTTGGGGGATTTTTGTGATTTTGGGGCGATTTTTGGATGATTTTTGGGCGATTTTGTGATTTTGGGGAATTTTTGGTGATTTTTGGTGATTTTTGGGGCGATTTTTTCTGGTTTTTTGGGCTCTTTCGCTGTTCCCTGGGTGTTTTTCCGGAAGGTTCCGTGCCTGACCTGCAGCACACGGTTGAGTTTTTGGGATTTTTTTGTTTTGTGATTTTGGGGGATTTTTTTGTGATTTTTTGAGGATGTTTTGGTGATTTTTTGTAGAATTTTTGTGATTTTTTGGTGATTTTTTGGTGATATTTCTGGGGGATTTTTGGGGGGATTTTTTGTGATTTTGTGGGGATTTTTTGTGATTTTTTGGTGATTTTTGGTGATTTTTTGGGGAATTTTTGGGGTATATTTCATGATTTTTTGGGGATATTTTGGTGATTTTTTGGTGGATTTTTTGTTGATTTTTTGTTGATTTTTTGAGCATTTTTTAATGATTTTTGGGGGGAATTTTTGTGATTTTGGGGGCGATTTTTTGATGATTTTTGGGCGATTTTTTGTGATTTTTGAGGGGAATTTTTGGTGATTTTTTGGTGATTTTTGGGGCGATTTTTCTGGTTTTTGGGATCTTTCGCTGTTCCCTGGGTGTTTTTCCGGAAGGTTCCGTGCCTGACCTGCAGCACGCGGTTCAGTTTTTGGGATTTTTTTTTGGTGATTTTTTTGTGATGTTTTTTGATTTTTTGGCGGATTTTTTGTGAATTTTGGGGAATTTTTTGTGATATTTTGGTGGATTTTGGGGGGATGTTTGGGGGATTTTTTGTGATTTTTGGGGGGTTTGTTTGTGATTTTTGGGGGGATATTTTTGGTGATTTTGGGGGGATTTTTTGGTGATTTTTGGTGATTTTTTGGTGATTTTTTTGAGGATTTTTTGGTAATTTTGGGGGGGCTTTTTGTGATTTTTTGTGATTTTTTGGTGATTTTGGGTGGTTTTTTTGTGATTTTTTGTAGAATTTTTGTGATTTTTTGGTGATTTTTTGGTGACATTTCTGGGGGATTTTTGGGGGGATTTTTTGTGATTTTTTGGTGATTTTGTGGGGAATTTTTTGGGGTATTTTTTGTGATTTTTTGCGGATTTTTGGTGATTTTGGGGGGGATTTTTTGGGGATTTTTTGCGGGATTTTTTGGGGATTGTTTGGGGATTTTTGATTTTTTGGGGTGATTTTTGGTGATTTTTTGTTGATTTTTTGAGGATTTTTAATGATTTTTGGGGGATTTTTTGTGATTGTGGGGGCGATTTTTGGATGATTTTGGGCGATTTTTGGTGATTTTTGAGGGGAATTTGTGGTGATTTTGGGGGGATATTTTTGTGATATTTGGTGATTTTTTGGTGATTTTTGGGGCGATTTTTTCTGGTTTTTTGGGATCTTTCGCTGTTCCCTGGGTGTTTTTCCGGAAGGTTCCGTGCCTGACCTGCAACGCGGGTTGAGTTTTGGGATTTCTTTTGGTGATATTTTTGTGATTTTTGGTGATTTTTGGTGATTTTTGGTGATTTTTGGGGATTTTGGGTTTTTGGTGATTTTTTTTTTTTGGGGGGATTTTGGGGGATTTTTGGGGGGGCTTTTCTGGGAATTTGAGGGGGATTTATTGGTGATTTTTGGTGAATTTGTTGGTGATTTTTGGGGATTTTTGTGATTTTTGGGGGGATTTTTGGGTGATTTTTGGTGATTTTTTGTTGATTTTTTTTGAGGATTTGTAAATGATTTTTGGGGGGATTTTTTGGTGATTTTGGGGGCGATTTGTTGGTGATTTTTGGGGGATATTTTTGTGATTTTTGGTGATTTTTTGGTGATTTTTGGGGCGATTTTTGGATGATTTTTGGGCGATTTTGGGTGATTTTTGGGGGGAATTTTTGGTGATTTTTTGGTGATTTTTGGGGCGATTTTTTCTGGTTTTTTGGTATCTTTCGCTGTTCCCTGGGTGTTTTTCCGGAAGGTTCCGTGCCTGACCTGCAGCACACGGTTGAGTTTTTGGGATTTTTTTTTTTTTTGGTGATTTTGGGGGATTTTTTTGTGATTTTTTGTGATTTTTTGAGGATGTTTTGGTGATTTTTTGCAGAATTTTTGTGATTTTTTGGTGATTTTTTGGTGATATTTCTGGGGGATTTTGGGGGGATTTTTTGGTGATTTTGTGGGGATTTTTTGTGATTTTTTGGTGATTTTTTGGTGATTTTTTGGGGAATTTTTTGGGGTATATTTTGTGATATTTTGGGGATTTTTGGGGTGATTTTTTGGGGGATGTTTTGGGGGATTTTTT
>NW_022148420.1:0-23000 GCF_901933205.1 Camarhynchus parvulus
CCACTGAGCCCCAAACATAAACAACGGCACTTTCCCTCTGATATAAATGTCACCAGGCCCTGGTCCTGATGGCAGATTGTAGGACTCCGTTGGCACTATCAAAGCAGCCCGAATTGGCACTGGTGCCAGCATCGGTCTGGGAAGCGTTCCCTGTATCGCGGATTTTCAGGAGCCAGGCAGCCACTCCATGCCACAGACCCTCAAACAAAAACAACGACCCTTTATCTGGGAAGGAAAAGTCATCCGTCCCGGTTCCTGATGGCAGATTGTAGGACTCCGTTGGCACTATCAAACCAGCCCGAGTTGGCGCTGGTGCCAGCTTGGGTCTGGGAAGCATTCCCTGTATCGCGGATTTTCAGGAGCCAGCCGGCCACTCCGGCCACAGACCCCCAAACATAAACAACGGACCTTTCCCTCTGAAACAAAAAGTCACCTGCCCAGGTTCCTGATGGCAGATTGTAGGACTCCGTTGGCACTATCAAACCAGCCTCAGTTGGCACTGGTGCCAGCTTGGGCCTGGGAAGCATTCCCTGTATCGCGGATTTTCAGGAGTCAGCCGGCCATTCCGTGCCACAGACCCTCAAACATAAACAACGACCCTTTACCTGGGAATGAAAAGTCATCCGTCCCGGTTCCTGATGGCAGATTGTAGGACTCCGTTGGCACTATCAAACCAGCCTGAGTTGGCACTGGTGCCAGCATGGGTCTGGGAATCATTCCCTGTATGGCAGATATTCAGGAGCCAGCCGCCACTCCGTCCACAAGCACTGAAATATAAACAACGGCACTTTCCCTCAGAAACAAAAAAGTCACTTGCCCTGGTTCCTGATGGCAGATTGTAGGACTCCGTTGGCACTATCAAACCAGCCTTAGTTGGCACTGGTGCCAGCTTGGGTCTGGGAAGCATTCCCTGTATCGCGGATTTTCAGGAGCCAGCCGGCCACTCCGGGCTACAGAGGCCCGAACATTACCAACGGCACTTTCCCTGGAAACAAAAGTCAACTGCCCTGGTTCCTGATGGCAGATTGTAGGACTCCGTTGGCACTATCAAACCAGCCCAAGTTGGCACTGGTGCCAGCTTGGGTCTGGGAAGGCATCCCTGTATTGCGGATTTTCAGGAGCCAGCCGGCCACTCCTGGCCACAGGCACCCAAACATAAACAACGGCCCTTTACCTGGGAAACAAAAGTCACCCGCCTCGGTTCCTGATGGCAGATTGTAGGACTTCGTTGGCACTATCAAACCAGCCTGTGGTGGCACTGGTGCCAGCTTGGGTCTGGGAAGCATTCCCTGTATCGCGGATTTTCAGGAGCCAGCCGGCCACTCCAGGCCACAGGAACCCAAACATAAACAACGGTACTTTCCCTCTGAAACAAAAGTCAGCTGCCCAGGTTCCTGATAGCAGATCGTAGGACTCCGTTGGCACTATCAAAGCAGCCCAAGTCGGCACTGGTGCCAGCTTGGGTCTGGGAGGCATCCGGCGTATCGCGGATTTTCAGGAGCCAGCCAGCCACTCCTGTCCACTGAGCCCCAAGCATAAACAATGGCACTTTCCCTCTGATATAAAAGTCACTAGCCCCTGGTCCTGATGGCAGATTGTAGGACTCCGTTGGCACTATTAAATCAGCCTGAGTTGGCACTGGTGCCAGCTTGGATCTGGGAAGCATTCCCTGTATCGCGGATTTTCAGGAGCCAGACGGCCACTCCGTGCCACAGACCCTCAAACATAAACAACGACCCTTTACCTGGGAAGGAAAAGTCATCCACCCCGGTTCCTGATGGCAGATTGTAGGACTCCGTTGGCACTATCAAACCAGCCCGAGTTGGCACTGGTGCCAGCTTGGGTCTGGGAGGCATCCTGCGTATCGCGGATTTTCAGGAGCCAGCCGCCACTCCGGGTATAAAGACCCCCAAGCATAAACAACGGACCTTTCCCTCTGAAACAAAAGTCACCTGCCCTGGTTCCTGATGGCAGATTGTAGGACTCCGTTGGCACTATCAAAGCAGCCCGAGTTGGCACTGGTGCCAGCTTGGGTCTGGGAAGCATTCCCTGTATCGCGGATTTTCAGGAGCCAGCCGCCACTCCCGGCCACAGGCACCGAAATATAAACGGCCATTTCCCTCAGAAACAAAAGTCACCTGCCCAGGTTCCTGATGGCAGATTGTAGGACTCCGTTGGCACTACCAAACCAGCCAGAGTTGGCACTGGTGCCAGCTTGGATCTGGGAAGCATTCCCTGTATCGCGGATTTTCAGGAGCCAGCCAGCCACTCCGGGCCACAGGCACCCAAACATAAACAACGGCACTTTCCCTGGGAAACAAAAGTCACCAGCCCCTGGTTCCTGATGGCAGATTGGAGGTCTTCGTTGGCACTATTAAACCAGCCTGAGTTCGTACTGGTGCCAGCTTGGGTCTGGGAATCATTCCCGTATCGCGGATTTTCAGGAGACAGCCGGCCACTCCTGTCCACAGACCCCCAAACATAAACCACGGCCCTTTCCCTTTTAAACAAAAGTCATCCGCCCCGGTTCCTGATGGCAGATTGTAGGACTCCGTTGGCAGTATCAAACCAGCCCGAGTTGGCACTGGTTCCAGCTTGGGTCTGGGAGGCATCCTGCGTATCGCGGATTTTCAGGAGCCAGCCGGCCTCTCCGGGCCACATACCCCCAAACATAAAGAACGACCCTTTAACTGGGAAGGAAAAGTCATCCGCCCCGGTTCCTGATGGCAGATTGTAGGACTCCGTTGGCACTATCAAACCAGCCCGAGTTGGCACTGGTTCCAGCTTGGGTCTGGGAGGCATCCTGCGTATCGCCGATTTTCAGGAGCCAGCCGGCCAGAGGCCCCCAAAAAACATCTCCATCCAATTCCCTCAGAAACAAAAGTCGCCAGCCCCGGTACCTGATTGCAGCTTGTAGAACTCCGTTGGCAGGATCAAACCAGCCCGAGTTGGAACTGGTGACAGCTTGGGTCTGGGAAGCATTCCCTGTATCGCGGATTTTCAGGAGCCAGCCGGCCACTCCGGGCCACAGACCCCCAAACATAAACAACGGACCTTTCCCTCTGAAACAAAAGTCACCTGCCCTGGTTCCTGATGGCAGATTGTAGGACTCCGTTGGCACTATCAAACCAGCCTCAGTTGGCACTGGTGCCAGCTTGGGCCTGGGAAGCATTCCCTGTATCGCGGATTTTCAGGAGCCAGCCGGCCACTCCGGGCCACAGACCCCCAAACATAAACAACGGCCCTTTACCTGGGAATAAAAAGACATCCGCCCCGGTTCCTGATGGCAGATTGTAGGACTCCGTTGGCACTATCAAACCAGCCTGAGTTGGCACTGGTGCCAGCATGGGTCTGGGAATCATTGCCTGTATGGCGGATTTTCAGGAGCCAGCCGCCACTCCTGTCCACTGAGGCCCAAACATAAACAACGGCACTTTCCTCTGAAACAAAAGTCACCATGCCCTGGTTCCTGATGGCAGATTGTAGGACTCCGTTGGCACTATTAAACCAGCCTGAGTTGGCACTGGTGCCAGCTTGGGTCTGGGAAGCATCCCCTGTATCGCGGATTTTCAGGAGCCAGCCAGCCACTCCGTGCCACAGACCCTCAAACAAAAACAACGACCCTTTACCTGGGAAGGAAAAGTCATCCGTCCCGGTTCCTGATGGCAGATTGTAGGACTCCGTTGGCACTATCAAACCAGCCCGAGTTGGCACTGGTGCCAGCTTGGGTCTGGGAAGCATTCCCTGTATCGCGGATTTTCAGGAGCCAGCCGGCCACTCCGGGCCACAGACCCCCAAACATAAACAACGGACCTTTCCCTCTGAAACAAAAGTCACCTGCCCAGGTTCCTGATGGCAGATTGTAGGACTCCATTGGCACTATCAAACCAGCCTCAGTTGGCACTGGTGCCAGCTTGGGCCTGGGAAGCATTCCCTGTATCGCGGATTTTCAGGAGTCAGCCGGCCATTCCGTGCCACAGACCCTCAAACATAAACAACGACCCTTTACCTGGGAATGAAAAGTCATCCGTCCCGGTTCCTGATGGCAGATTGTAGGACTCCGTTGGCACTATCAAACCAGCCTGAGTTGGCACTGGTGCCAGCATGGGTCTGGGAAACATTCCCTGTATGGCAGATTTTCAGGAGCCAGCCGGCCACTCCGGTCCACAAGCACTGAAATATAAACAACGGCACTTTCCCTCAGAAACAAAAGTCACTTGCCCTGGTTCCTGATGGCAGATTGTAGGACTCCGTTGGCACTATCAAACCAGCCTGAGTTGGCACTGGTGCCAGCTTGGGTCGGGAAGCATTCCCTGTATCGCGGATTTTCAGGAGCCAGCCGGCCACTCCGGGCTACAGAGGCCCGAACATTACCAACGGCACTTTCCCTGGAAACAAAAAGTCAACTGCCCTGGTTCCTGATGGCAGATAGTAGCACTCCGGTGGCAGTATCAAACCAGCCCAAGTTGGCACTGGTGCCAGCTTGGGTCTGGGAAGCATTCCCTGTATTGCGGATTTTCAGGAGCCAGCCGGCCACTCCTGGCCACAGGCACCCAAACATAAACAACGGCACTTGCCCTGGGAAACAAAAGTCACCCACCTCGGTTCCTGATGGCAGATTGTAGGACTTCGTTGGCACTATCAAACCAGCCTGAGGTGGCACTGGTGCCAGCTTGGGTCTGGGAAGCATTCCCTGCATCGCGGATTTTCAGGAGCCAGGCGGCCACTCCTGGCCACAGACACTCAAACATAAACAACGACCCTTTACCTGGGAATGAAAAGTCATCCGTCCTGGTTCCTGATGGCACATTGTAGGACTCCGTTGGCACTATCAAAGCAGCCCGAGTTGGCACTGGTGCCAGCTTGGGTCTGGGAAGCATTCCCTGTATCGCGGATTTTCAGGAGCCAGCCAGCCACTCCGGGCCACAGACCCCCAAACATAAACAACGGACCTTTCCCTCTGAAACAAAAGTCAACTGCCCAGGTTCCTGATGACAGATTGTAGGACTCCGTTGGCACTATCAAACCAGCCAGAGCTGGCACTGGTGCCAGCTTGGGTCTGGGAGGCATCCTGCGTATCGCGGATTTTCAGGAGCCAGCCCGCCCACTCCGGCCACAGACCCCCAAATATAAACAACGGACCTTTCCCTCTGAAACAAAAGTCAACTTCCCCGGTTCCTGATGGCAGATGGTAGGACTCCGTTGGCACTATCAAAGCAGCCCAAGTCGGCACTGGTGCCAGCTTGGGTCTGGGAGGCATCCTGCGTATCGCTGATTTTCAGGAGCCAGCCGGCCACTCCTGTCCACTGAGCCCCAAGCATAAAAAACGGCACTTTCCCTCTGATATAAAAGTCAACAGCCCCTGGTCCTGATGGCAGATTGTAGGACTCCGTTGGCACTATTACACCAGCCTAAGTTGACACTGGTGCCAGCTTGGATCTGGGAAGCATTCCTTGTTTCGCGGATTTTCAGGAGCCAGCCGGCCACTCCGTGCCACAGACCCTCAAACATAAACAACGACCCTTTACCTGGGAAGGAAAAGTCACCTGCCCAGGTTCCTGATGGCAGATTGTAGGACTCCGTTGGCACTATCAAACCAGCCTGATTTGGCACTGGTGCCAGCTTGGGTCTGGGAAGCATTCCCTGTATCGCGGATTTTCAGGAGCCAGCCGGCCACTCCGGGCCAGAGTCACCCAAACATAATCAACAGCAATTTCCCTGGGAAAAAAAAATCACCTGCCCTGGTTCCTGATGGCAGATTGGAGGTCTTCGTTGGCACTATTAAACCAGCCTGAGTTCGTACTGGTGCCAGCTTGGGTCTGGGAATCATTCCCGTATCGCTGGATTTTCAGGAGCCAGCCGGCCCACTCCTGTCCACAGACCCCCAAACATAAACCACGGCCCTTTCCCTTTTAAACAAAAGTCATCCGCCCCGGTTCCTGATGGCAGATTGTAGGACTCCGTTGGCACTATCAAACCAGCCCGAGTTGGCACTGGTTCCAGCTTGGGTCTGGGAGGCATCCTGCGTATCGCGGATTTTCAGGAGCCAGCCGGCCAGAGGCCCCCAAACAATATCTCCATCAAATTCCCTCTGAAACAAAAGTCGCCAGCCCCGGTTCCTGATTGCAGATTGTAGGACTCCGTTGGCAGGATCAAACCAGCCGGAGTTGGCATTGGTGCCAGCTTGGCTCTGGGACGCATCCTGCGTATCGCGGATTTTCAGGAGCCAGCCGGCCACTCCGGGCCACAGAGCCCCTAACATAAACAATGGCACTTTCCCTGGAAAACAAAACTCACCAGGCCCTGGTTCTGATGGCAGATTGTAGGACTCCGTTGGCAGGATCAAAGCAGCCTGGGTTGGCACTGGTGCCAGCTTGGGTCTGGGAGGCATCCTGCGTATCGCGGATTTTCAGGAGCCAGCCGGCCACTCCGGGCCACTGAGCCCCAAACATAAACAACGGCACTTTCCCTCTGATATAAATGTCACCAGGCCCTGGTCCTGATGGCAGATTGTAGGACTCCGTTGGCACTATCAAAGCAGCCCGAATTGGCACTGGTGCCAGCATCGGTCTGGGAAGCGTTCCCTGTATCGCGGATTTTCAGGAGCCAGCCAGCCACTCCGTGCCACAGACCCTCAAACAAAAACAACGACCCTTTACCTGGGAAGGAAAAGTCATCCGTCCCGGTTCCTGATGGCAGATTGTAGGACTCCGTTGGCACTATCAAACCAGCCCGAGTTGGCACTGGTGCCAGCTTGGGTCTGGGAAGCATTCCCTGTATCGCGGATTTTCAGGAGCCAGCCGGCCACTCCGGCCACAGACCCCCAAACATAAACAACGGACCTTTCCCTCTGAAACAAAAGTCACCTGCCCAGGTTCCTGATGGCAGATTGTAGGACTCCGTTGGCACTATCAAACCACCCTTAGTTGGCACTGGTGCCAGCTTGGGTCCTGGGAAGCATTCCCTGTATCGCTGGATTTTCAGGAGCCAGCCGGCCATTCCGGGCCACAGACCCCCAAACATAAACAACGGCCCTTTCCCTGGGAATGAAAAGTCATCCGCCCCGGTTCCTGATGGCAGATTGTAGGACTCCGTTGGCACTATCAAACCAGCCTGAGTTGGCACTGGTGCCAGCATGGGTCTGGGAATCATTCCCTGTATGGCAGATTTTCAGGAGCCAGCCGCCACTCCGTCCACAAGCACCCCAAACATAAACAACGGCACTTTCCCTCAGAAACAAAAAAGTCACCTGCCCTGGTTCCTGATGGCAGATTGTAGGACCTGGTTCACTGGTGCCAGCTGATTCCCTGGCAGATTGGACCCTTTCCCTGGGAAACTCCCGTTGGCACTATCAAACCAGCCCGAGTTGGCACTGGTGCCAGCTTGGGTCTGGGAAGCATTCCCTGTATCAAACAGGCACCCAAACATAAACAACGGCACTTTCCCTGGGAAACAAAAGTCAGGTTCCTGATGGCAGATTGTAGGACTCCGGGCACTATCAAACCAGCCTGAGTTGGCACTGGTGCCAGCTTGGGTCTGGGAAGCATTCCCTGTATCGCGGATTTTCAGGAGCCAGCCGCCACTCCTGCCACAGAGGCCCAAACATAAACAACGGCACTTTCCCTGGAAACAAAAGTCAACTGCCCTGGTTCCTGATGGCAGATAGTAGGACTCCGTTGGCACTATCAAACCAGCCCAAGTTGGCACTGGTGCCAGCTTGGGTCTGGGAAGCATTCCCTGTATTGCGGATTTTCAGGAGCCAGCCGGCCACCCTGGCCACAGGCACCCAAACATAAACAACGGCCCTTTCCCTGGGAAACAAAAGTCACCCGCCCTGGTTCCTGATGGCAGATTGTAGGACTCGTTGGCACTATCAAACCAGCCTGAGGTGGCACTGGTGCCAGCTTGGGTCTGGGAAGCATTCCCTGTGCATCGCGATTTTTTCAGGAGCCAGCCGCCCACTCCGGGCCACAGACCCCAAACATAAACAACGGCCCTTTCCCTCTGAAACAAAAAGTCATCAGCCCCCCGGTCCTGATGGCAGATTGTAGGACTCCGTTGGCACTATCAAACCAGCCCGAGTTGGCACTGGTGCCAGCTTGGGTCTGGGAGGCATCCCCTGTATCGCGGATTTTCAGGAGCCAGCCGCCACACTCCGGCCAGAGACCCCCAAACATAAACAACGGACCTTTCCCTCTGAAACAAAAGTCACCTGCCCAGGTTCCTGATGGCAGATTGTAGGACTCCGTTGGCACTATCAAACCAGCCCGAGTTGGCACTGGTGCCAGCTTGGGTCTGGGAAGCATTCCCTGGGAAGCCGGCCATTCCCAAAAAAGTCATCCGCCCCGGTTCCTGATGGCAGATTGGATTTTCAGGAGCCAGCCAGCCACCCATGCCACAGACCCTCAAACAACAAAACAACGACCCTTTACCTGGGAAGGAAAAGTCATCCGTCCCGGTTCCTGATGGCAGATTGTAGGACTCCGTTGGCACTATCAAACCAGCCTGAGTTGGCACTGGTGCCAGCTTGGGTCTGGGAAGGCATTCCCTGTATCGCAGATTTTCAGGAGCCAGCCGCCACTCCGTCCACAGACCCCCAAACATAAACAACGGACCTTTCCCTCTGAAACAAAAGTCACTTGCCCTGGTTCCTGATGGCAGATTGTAGGACTCCGTTGGCACTATCAAACCACCCTTAGTTGGCACTGGTGCCAGCTTGGGTCGGGAAGCATTCCCTGTATCGCGGATTTTCAGGAGCCAGCCGCCACTCCGGCTACAGAGGCCCCAAACATTAACAACGGCACTTTCCCTGGAAACAAAAGTCAACTGCCCTGGTTCCTGATGGCAGATAGTAGCACTCCGGTGGCAGTATCAAACCAGCCCAAGTTGGCACTGGTGCCAGCTTGGGTCTGGGAAGCATTCCCTGTATTGCGGATTTTCAGGAGCCAGCCGGCCACTCCTGGCCACAGGCACCCAAACATAAACAACGGCACTTTCCCTGGGAAACAAAAGTCACCCGCCCCGGTTCCTGATGGCAGATTGTAGGACTCCGTTGGCACTATCAAACCAGCCTGAGGTGGCACTGGTGCCAGCTTGGGTCTGGGAAGCATTCCCTGCATCGCGGATTTTCAGGAGCCAGGCGCCACTCCTGGCCACAGACACTCAAACATAAACAACGACCCTTTACCTGGGAATGAAAAGTCATCCGTCCTGGTTCCTGATGGCACATTGTAGGACTCCGTTGGCACTATCAAACCAGCCCGAGTTGGCACTGGTGCCAGCTTGGGTCTGGGAAGCATTCCCTGTATCGCGGATTTTCAGGAGCCAGCCAGCCACTCCGGGCTACAGACCCCCAAACATAAACAACGGACCTTTCCCTCTGAAACAAAAGTCAACTGCCCAGGTTCCTGATGACAGATTGTAGGACTCCGTTGGCACTACCAAACCAGCCAGAGCTGGCACCGGTGCCAGCTTGGGTCTGGGAGGCATCCTGCGTATCGCGGATTTTCAGGAGCCAGCCGGCCACTCCGGGCCACAGACCCCCAAATATAAACAACGGACCTTTCCCTCTGAAACAAAAGTCAACTTCCCCGGTTCCTGATGGCAGATGGTAGGACTGCATTGGCACTATCAAAGCAGCCCAAGTCGGCACTGGTGCCAGCTTGGGTCTGGGAGGCATCCTGCGTATCGCTGATTTTCAGGAGCCAGCCGGCCACTCCTGTCCACTGAGCCCCAAGCATAAAAAACGGCACTTTCCCTCTGATATAAAAGTCAACAGCCCCTGGTCCTGATGGCAGATTGTAGGACTCCGTTGGCACTATTACACCAGCCTAAGTTGACACTGGTGCCAGCTTGGATCTGGGAAGCATTCCTTGTTTCGCGGATTTTCAGGAGCCAGCCGGCCACTCCGTGCCACAGACCCTCAAACATAAACAACGACCCTTTACCTGGGAAGGAAAAGTCACCTGCCCAGGTTCCTGATTGCAGATTGTAGGACTCCGTTGGCACTATCAAACCAGCCTGATTTGGCACTGGTGCCAGCTTGGGTCTGGGAAGCATTCCCTGTATCGCGGATTTTCAGGAGCCAGCCGGCCACTCCGGGCCAGAGTCACCCAAACATAATCAACAGCAATTTCCCTGGGAAAAAAAAATCACCTGCCCTGGTTCCTGATGGCAGATTGGAGGTCTTCGTTGGCACTATTAAACCAGCCTGAGTTCGTACTGGTGCCAGCTTGGGTCTGGGAATCATTCCCGGTAACGCGGATTTTCAGGAGCCAGCCGGCCACTCCTGTCCACAGACCCCCAAACATAAACCACGGCCCTTTCCCTTTTAAACAAAAGTCATCCGCCCCGGTTCCTGATGGCAGATTGTAGGACTCCGTTGGCACTATCAAACCAGCCCGAGTTGGCACTGGTTCCAGCTTGGGTCTGGGAGGCATCCTGCGTATCGCGGATTTTCAGGAGCCAGCCGGCCAGAGGCCCCCAAACAATATCTCCATCAAATTCCCTCTGAAACAAAAGTCGCCAGCCCCGGTTCCTGATTGCAGATTGTAGGACTCCGTTGGCAGGATCAAACCAGCCTGAGTTGGCATTGGTGCCAGCTTGTCTCTGGGACGCATCCTGCGTATCGCGGATTTTCAGGAGCCAGCCGGCCACTCCGGGCCACAGAGCCCCTAACATAAACAATGGCACTTTCCCTGGAAAACAAAACTCACCAGGCCCTGGTTCTGATGGCAGATTGTAGGACTCCGTTGGCAGGATCAAAGCAGCCTGGGTTGGCACTGGTGCCAGCTTGGGTCTGGGAGGCATCCTGCGTATCGCGGATTTTCAGGAGCCAGCCGGCCACTCCGGGCCACTGAGCCCCAAACATAAACAACGGCACTTTCCCTCTGATATAAATGTCACCAGGCCCTGGTCCTGATGGCAGATTGTAGGACTCCGTTGGCACTATCAAAGCAGCCCGAATTGGCACTGGTGCCAGCATCGGGTCTGGGAAGCGCCCCTGTATCGCGGATTTTCAGGAGCCAGGCAGCCACCCGTGCCACAGACCCTCAAACAAAAACAACGACCCTTTATCTGGGAAGGAAAAGTCATCCGTCCCGGTTCCTGATGGCAGATTGTAGGACTCCGTTGGCACTATCAAACCAGCCCGAGTTGGCGCTGGTGCCAGCTTGGGTCTGGGAAGCATTCCCTGTATCGCGGATTTTCAGGAGCCAGCCGCCACTCCGGGCCACAGACCCCCAAACATAAACAACGGACCTTTCCCTCTGAAACAAAAGTCACCTGCCCAGGTTCCTGATGGCAGATTGTAGGACTCCATTGGCACTATCAAACCAGCCCGAGTTGGCACTGGTGCCAGCTTGGGCCTGGGAAGCATTCCCTGTATCGCGGATTTTCAGGAGTCAGCCGGCCATTCCGTGCCACAGACCCTCAAACATAAACAACGACCCTTTACCTGGGAATGAAAAGTCATCCGTCCCGGTTCCTGATGGCAGATTGTAGGACTCCGTTGGCACTATCAAACCAGCCTGAGTTGGCACTGGTGCCAGCATGGGTCTGGGAATCATTCCCTGTATGGCAGATATTCAGGAGCCAGCCGCCACCCGGTCCACAAGCACTGAAATATAAACAACGGCACTTTCCCTCAGAAACAAAAGTCACTTGCCCTGGTTCCTGATGGCAGATTGTAGGACTCCGTTGGCACTATCAAACCACCCTTAGTTGGCACTGGTGCCAGCTTGGGTCGGGAAGCATTCCCTGTATCGCGGATTTTCAGGAGCCAGCCGGCCACTCCGGGCTACAGAGGCCCGAACATTACCAACGGCACTTTCCCTGGAAACAAAAGTCAACTGCCCTGGTTCCTGATGGCAGATAGTAGCACTCCGGTGGCAGTATCAAACCAGCCCAAGTTGGCACTGGTGCCAGCTTGGGTCTGGGAAGCATTCCCTGTATTGCGGATTTTCAGGAGCCAGCCGGCCACTCCTGGCCACAGGCACCCAAACATAAACAACGGCCCTTTCCCTGGGAAACAAAAGTCACCCGCCTCGGTTCCTGATGGCAGATTGTAGGACTTCGTTGGCACTATCAAACCAGCCTGAGGTGGCACTGGTGCCAGCTTGGGTCTGGGAAGCATTCCCTGCATCGCTGATTTTCAGGAGCCAGCCGGCCACTCCTGTCCACAGAACCCCAAGCATAAACAACGGCCCTTTCCCTCTGATATAAAAGTCATCAGCCCCTGGTCCTGATGGCAGATTGTAGGACTCCGTTGGCACTATCAAACCAGCCCGAGTTGGCACTGGTGCCAGCTTGGGTCTGGGAGGCATCCCCTGTATCGCGGATTTTCAGGAGCCAGCCGCCACTCCGGCCACAGACCCCCAAACATAAACAACGGACCTTTCCCTCTGAAACAAAAGTCACCTGCCCAGGTTCCTGATGGCAGATTGTAGGACTCCGTTGGCACTATCAAACCAGCCCGAGTTGGCACTGGTGCCAGCTTGGGTCTGGGAAGCATTCCCTGTATCGCGGATTTTCAGGAGCCTGCTGGCCACTCCGGTCCACAGAGGCCCAAACATAACCAACGGCACTTTCCCTGGAAACAAAAGTCAACTGCCCTGGTTCCTGATGGCAGATTGTAGGACTCCGTTGGCACTATCAAACCAGCCTGAGTTGGCACTGGTGCCAGCTTGGGTCTGGGAGGCATCCTGGGTATCACGGATTTTCAGGAGCCAGCCGGCCACTCCGGGCCATAGAACCACAAAATATAAACAACGACCCTTTCCCTGGGAAGGAAAAGTCACCAGCCCCGGTTCCTGATGGCAGATTGTAGGACTCCGTTGGCACTATCAAACCAGCCTGAGTTGGCACTGGTGCCAGCTTGGGTCTGGGAAGCATTCCCTGTATCGCGGATTTTCAGGAGCCAGCCAGCCACCCAGGCCACAGGAACCCAAACATAAACAACGGTACTTTCCCTGGGAAACAAAAAGTCAGCTGCCCAGGTTCCTGATGGCAGATTGTAGGACTCCGTTGGCACTATCAAACCAGCCCAAGTTGGCACTGGTGCCAGCTTGGGTCTGGGAAGCATCATTCCCTGTATCGCGGATTTTCAGGAGCCAGCCAGCCACTCCTGTCCACTGAGCCCCAAACATAAACAACGGCACTTTCCCTCTGAAATAAAAGTCACTAGCCCCTGGTTCCTGATGGCAGATTGTAGGACTCCGTTGGCACTATCAAACCAGCCTGAGTTGGCACTGGTGCCAGCTTGGGTCTGGGAAGCATTCCCTGTATCGCAGCGGATTTTCAGGAGCCAGCCGGCCACTCCGGCCACAGACCCTCAAACATAAACAACGGCCCTTTTCCCTGGGAAACAAAAGTCATCCAGCCCCGGTTCCTGATGGCAGATTGTAGGACTCCGTTGGCACTATCAAACCAGCCCGAAGTTGGCACTGGTGCCAGCTTGGGTCTGGGAGGCATCCTGCGTATCGCGGATTTTCAGGAGCCAGCCGCCACTCCGGGCCAAAGACCCCCAAACATAAACAACGGACCTTTCCCTTTCTGGGAAACAAAAGTCACCTGCCCTGGTTCCTGATGGCAGATTGTAGGACTCCGTTGGCACTATCAAACCAGCCCGAGTTGGCACTGGTGCCAGCTTGGGTCTGGGAAGCATCCCCTGTATCGCTGGATTTTCAGGAGCCAGCCGCCACCCCGGCCACAGGCCCCCAAACATAAACAACCCCTTTCCCTCAGAAACAAAAGTCACCTGCCCAGGTTCCTGATGGCAGATTGTAGGACTCCGTTGGCACTATCAAACCAGCCAGAGTTGGCACTGGTGCCAGCTTGGGTCTGGGAAGCATTCCCTGTATCGCTGATTTTCAGGAGCCAGCCGCCACTCCGGCCACAGGCCCCCAAACATAAACAACGGCCTTTCCCTCTGAAACAAAAGTCACCAGCCCCTGGTTCCTGATGGCAGATTGTAGGACTCCATTGGCACTATCAAACCAGCCTCAGTTGGCACTGGTGCCAGCTTGGGCCTGGGAAGCATTCCCTGTATCGCTGATTTTCAGGAGTCAGCCGCCATTCCGGCCACAGACCCTCAAACATAAACAACGACCCTTTACCTGGGAAGGAAAAGTCATCCGTCCCGGTTCCTGATGGCAGATTGTAGGACTCCATTGGCACTATCAAACCAGCCTGAGTTGGCACTGGTGCCAGCATGGGTCTGGGAATCATTCCCTGTATGGCAGATATTCAGGAGCCAGCCGGCCACTCCGGTCCACAAGCACTGAAATATAAACAACGGCACTTTCCCTCAGAAACAAAACTCACTTGCCCTGGTTCCTGATGGCAGATTGTAGGACTCCGTTGGCACTATCAAACCACCCTTAGTTGGCACTGGTGCCAGCTTGGGTCTGGGAAGCATTCCCTGTATCGCGATTTTCAGGAGCCAGCCGGCCACCCGGGCCACAGAGGCCCCAAACATTACCAACGGCACTTTCCCTGGAAACAAAAGTCAACTGCCCTGGTTCCTGATGGCAGATAGTAGCACTCCGGTGGCACTATCAAACCAGCCCAAGTTGGCACTGGTGCCAGCTTGGGTCTGGGAAGCATTCCCTGTATTGCGGATTTTCAGGAGCCAGCCGGCCACTCCTGGCCACAGGCACCCAAACATAAACAACGGCACTTTCCCTGGGAAACAAAAGTCACCCGCCTCGGTTCCTGATGGCAGATTGTAGGACTTCGTTGGCACTATCAAACCAGCCTGAGGTGGCACTGGTGCCAGCTTGGGTCTGGGAAGCATTCCCTGCATCGCGGATTTTCAGGAGCCAGGCGGCCACTCCTGGCCACAGACACTCAAACATAAACAACGACCCTTTACCTGGGAATGAAAAGTCATCCGTCCCTGGTTCCTGATGGCACATTGTAGGACTCCGTTGGCACTATCAAACCAGCCCGAGTTGGCACTGGTGCCAGCTTGGGTCTGGGAAGCATTCCCTGTATCGCTGATTTTCAGGAGCCAGCCAGCCACTCCGGCCACACAGACCCCCAAACATAAACAACGGACCTTTCCCTGGGAACAAAAAGTCAACTGCCCAGGTTCCTGATGACAGATTGTAGGACTCCGTTGGCACTACCAAACCAGCCAGAGCTGGCACCGGTGCCAGCTTGGGTCTGGGAGGCATCCTCTGTGATCGCTGGATTTTCAGGAGCCAGCCCGCCACTCCGGCCACAGACCCCCAAATATAAACAACGGACCTTTCCCTCTGAAACAAAAAGTCAACTTCCCCGGTTCCTGATGGCAGATGGTAGGACTGCATTGGCACTATCAAAGCAGCCCAAGTCGGCACTGGTGCCAGCTTGGGTCTGGGAGGCATCCTGCGTATCGCTGATTTTCAGGAGCCAGCCGGCCACTCCTGTCCACTGAGCCCCAAGCATAAAAACGGCACTTTCCCTCTGATATAAAAAGTCAACAGCCCCTGGTCCTGATGGCAGATTGTAGGACTCCGTTGGCACTATTACACCAGCCTAAGTTGACACTGGTGCCAGCTTGGATCTGGGAAGCATTCCTTGTTTCGCTGATTTTCAGGAGCCAGCCGGCCACTCCGTGCCACAGACCCTCAAACATAAACAACGACCCTTTACCTGGGAAGGAAAAGTCACCTGCCCAGGTTCCTGATTGCAGATTGTAGGACTCCGTTGGCACTATCAAACCAGCCTGATTTGGCACTGGTGCCAGCTTGGGTCTGGGAAGCATTCCCTGTATCGCGGATTTTCAGGAGCCAGCCGGCCACTCCGGGCCAGAGTCACCCAAACATAATCAACAGCAATTTCCCTGGGAAAAAAAAATCACCTGCCCTGGTTCCTGATGGCAGATTGGAGGTCTTCGTTGGCACTATTAAACCAGCCTGAGTTCGTACTGGTGCCAGCTTGGGTCTGGGAATCATTCCCGGTAACGCTGATTTTCAGGAGCCAGCCGGCCACTCCTGTCCACAGACCCCCAAACATAAACCACGGCCCTTTCCCTTTTAAACAAAAGTCATCCGCCCCGGTTCCTGATGGCAGATTGTAGGACTCCGTTGGCACTATCAAACCAGCCCGAGTTGGCACTGGTTCCAGCTTGGGTCTGGGAGGCATCCCCTGTATCATGGATTTTCAGGAGCCAGCCGCCAGAGGCCCCCAAACAATATCTCCATCAAATTCCCTCTGAAACAAAAAGTCAACAGCCCCGGTTCCTGATTGCAGATTGTAGGACTCCGTTGGCAGGATCAAACCAGCCGGAGTTGGCATTGGTGCCAGCTTGGGTCTGGGACGCATCCTGCGTATCGCGGATTTTCAGGAGCCAGCCGGCCACTCCGGGCCACAGAGCCCCTAACATAAACAATGGCACTTTCCCTGGAAAACAAAACTCACCAGGCCCTGGTTCTGATGGCAGATTGTAGGACTCCGTTGGCAGGATCAAAGCAGCCTGGGTTGGCACTGGTGCCAGCTTGGGTCTGGGAGGCATCCTGCGTATCGCGGATTTTCAGGAGCCAGCCGGCCACTCCGGGCCACTGAGCCCCAAACATAAACAACGGCACTTTCCCTCTGATATAAATGTCACCAGGCCCTGGTCCTGATGGCAGATTGTAGGACTCCGTTGGCACTATCAAAGCAGCCCGAATTGGCACTGGTGCCAGCATCGGTCTGGGAAGCGTTCCCTGTATCGCAGATTTTCAGGAGCCAGGCAGCCACTCCGTGCCACAGACCCTCAAACAAAAACAACGACCCTTTATCTGGGAAGGAAAAGTCATCCGTCCCGGTTCCTGATGGCAGATTGTAGGACTCCGTTGGCACTATCAAACCAGCCCGAGTTGGCACTGGTGCCAGCTTGGGTCTGGGAAGCATTCCCTGTATCGCGGATTTTCAGGAGCCAGCCGCCCTCCGGCCACAGACCCCCAAACATAAACAACGGACCTTTCCCTCTGAAACAAAAGTCACCTGCCCAGGTTCCTGATGGCAGATTGTAGGACTCCATTGGCACTATCAAACCAGCCTCAGTTGGCACTGGTGCCAGCTTGGGCCTGGGAAGCATTCCCTGTATCGCGGATTTTCAGGAGTCAGCCGGCCATTCCGTGCCACAGACCCTCAAACATAAACAACGACCCTTTACCTGGGAATGAAAAGTCATCCGTCCCGGTTCCTGATGGCAGATTGTAGGACTCCGTTGGCACTATCAAACCAGCCTGAGTTGGCACTGGTGCCAGCATGGGTCTGGGAATCATTCCCTGTATGGCAGATATTCAGGAGCCAGCCGGCCACTCCGGTCCACAAGCACTGAAATATAAACAACGGCACTTTCCCTCAGAAACAAAAGTCACTTGCCCTGGTTCCTGATGGCAGATTGTAGGACTCCGTTGGCACTATCAAACCACCCTTAGTTGGCACTGGTGCCAGCTTGGGTCGGGAAGCATTCCCTGTATCGCGGATTTTCAGGAGCCAGCCGCCCACCCGGGCTACAGAGGCCCGAACATTACCAACGGCACTTTCCCTGGAAACAAAAGTCAACTGCCCTGGTTCCTGATGGCAGATAGTAGCACTCCGGTGGCAGTATCAAACCAGCCCAAGTTGGCACTGGTGCCAGCTTGGGTCTGGGAAGCATTCCCTGTATTGCGGATTTTCAGGAGCCAGCCGGCCACTCCTGGCCACAGGCACCCAAACATAAACAACGGCACTTTACCTGGGAAACAAAAGTCACCCGCCTCGGTTCCTGATGGCAGATTGTAGGACTTCGTTGGCACTATCAAACCAGCCTGAGGTGGCACTGGTGCCAGCTTGGGTCTGGGAAGCATTCCCTGTATCGCGGATTTTCAGGAGCCAGCCGGCCACTCCAGGCCCACAGGAACCCAAACATAAACAACGGTACTTTCCCTCTGAAAAAAAGTCATCTGCCCAGGTTCCTGATGGCAGATTGTAGGACTCCGTTGGCACTATCAAAGCAGCCCGAGTTGGCACTGGTGCCAGCTTGGGTCTGGGAGGCATCCCTGTATCGCGGATTTTCAGGAGCCAGCCAGCCACTCCTGTCCACAGGAGCCCCAAACATAAACAACGGCACTTTCCCTCTGAAATAAAAAGTCACTAGCCCCTGGTTCCTGATGGCAGATTGTAGGACTCCGTTGGCACTATTAAACCAGCCTGAGTTGGCACTGGTGCCAGCTTGGATCTGGGAAGCATTCCCTGTATCGCGGATTTTCAGGAGCCAGCCGGCCACTCCGTGCCACAGACCCTCAAACATAAACAACGGCCCTTTACCTGGGAAACAAAAAGTCATCCACCCCGGTTCCTGATGGCAGATTGTAGGGACTCCGTTGGCACTATCAAACCAGCCCGAGTTGGCATTGGTGCCAGCTTGGGTCTGGGAGGCATCCTGCGTGTCATCGCTGATTTTCAGGAGCCAGCCGGCCACTCCGGTATAAAGACCCCCAAACATAAACAACGGACCTTTCCCTCTGAAACAAAAGTCACCTGCCCTGGTTCCTGATGGCAGATTGTAGGACTCCGTTGGCACTATCAAACCAGCCCGAGTTGGCACTGGTGCCAGCTTGGGTCTGGGAAGCATCCCTCCTATCGCGGATTTTCAGGAGCCAGCCGGCCACTCCCGCCACAGGCACCAAACATAAACGGCCATTTCCCTCAGAAACAAAAGTCACCTGCCCAGGTTCCTGATGGCAGATTGTAGGACTCCGTTGGCACTACCAAACCAGCCAGAGTTGGCACTGGTGCCAGCTTGGATCTGGGGAAGCATTCCCTGTATCGCGGATTTTCAGGAGCCAGCCAGCCACTCCGGGCCACAGGCACCCAAACATAAACAACGGCACTTTCCTGGGAAACAAAAGTCACCAGCCCCTGGTTCCTGATGGCAGATTGTAGGACTCCGTTGGCACTATTAAACCAGCCTGAGTTGGCACTGGTGCCAGCTTGGGTCTGGGAATCATTCCCTGTATCGCGGATTTTTCAGGAGCCAGCCGGCCACTCCTGTCCACAGACCCCCAAACATAAACCACGGCCCTTTCCTTTTAAACAAAAGTCATCCGCCCCGGTTCCTGATGGCAGATTGTAGGACTCCGTTGGCACTATCAAACCAGCCCGAGTTGGCACTGGTTCCAGCTTGGGTCTGGGAGGCATCCTGCGTGACGCGGATTTTCAGGAGCCAGCCGCCTCTCCGGGCCACAGACCCCCAAACATAAACAACGACCCTTTAACTGGGAAGGAAAAGTCATCCGCCCCGGTTCCTGATGGCAGATTGTAGGACTCCGTTGGCACTATCAAACCAGCCCGAGTTGGCACTGGTTCCAGCTTGGGTCTGGGAGGCATCCTGCGTATCGCCGATTTTCAGGAGCCAGCCGGCCAGAGGCCCCAAAAACAACATCCAACGGCACATTTCCCTCAGAAACAAAAGTCACCAGCCCCGGTACCTGATTGCAGCTTGTAGAACTCCGTTGGCAGGATCAAACCAGCCCGAGTTGGAACTGGTGACAGCTTGGGTCTGGGAAGCATTCCCTGTATCGCGGATTTTCAGGAGCCAGCCGGCCACTCCGGGCCACAGACCCCCAAACATAAACAACGGACCTTTCCCTCTGAAACAAAAGTCACCTGCCCAGGTTCCTGATGGCAGATTGTAGGACTCCATTGGCACTATCAAACCAGCCTCAGTTGGCACTGGTGCCAGCTTGGGCCTGGGAAGCATTCCCTGTATCGCGGATTTTCAGGAGTCAGCCGGCCATTCCGTGCCACAGACCTTCAAACATAAACAACGACCCATTACCTGGGAATAAAAAGACATCCGTCCCGGTTCCTGATGGCAGATTGTAGGACTCCGTTGGCACTATCAAACCAGCCTGAGTTGGCACTGGTGCCAGCATGGGTCTGGGAATCATTGCCTGTATGGCGGATTTTCAGGAGCCAGCCGGCCACTCCGGGCCAGAGGCACCCAAACATAAACAACGGCACTTTCCCTGGGAAACAAAAGTCACATGCCCTGGTTCCTGATGGCAGATTGGAGGTCTCCGTTGCCACTATTAAACCAGCCTGAGTTTGCACTGGTGCCAGCTTGGGTCTGGGAGGCATCCTGCGTATCGCGGATTTTCAGGAGCCAGCCAGCCACTCCGTGCCACAGACCCTCAAACAAAAACAACGACCCTTTACCTGGGAAGGAAAAGTCATCCGTCCCGGTTCCTGATGGCAGATTGTAGGACTCCGTTGGCACTATCAAACCAGCCCGAGTTGGCGCTGGTGCCAGCTTGGGTCTGGGAAGCATTCCCTGTATCGCGGGATTTTCAGGCCAGCCAGCCACCCACTCCGGGCCACAGACCCCCAAACATAAACAACGGACCTTTCCCTCTGAAACAAAAGTCACCTGCCCAGGTTCCTGATGGCAGATTGTAGGACTCCATTGGCACTATCAAACCAGCCTCAGTTGGCACTGGTGCCAGCTTGGGCCTGGGAAGCATTCCCTGTATCGCGGATTTTCAGGAGTCAGCCGGCCATTCCGTGCCACAGACCCTCAAACATAAACAACGACCCTTTACCTGGGAATGAAAAGTCATCCGTCCCGGTTCCTGATGGCAGATTGTAGGACTCCGTTGGCACTATCAAACCAGCCTGAGTTGGCACTGGTGCCAGCATGGGTCTGGGAATCATTCCCTGTATGGCAGATATTCAGGAGCCAGCCGGCCACTCCGGTCCACAAGCACTGAAATATAAACAACGGCACTTTCCCTCAGAAACAAAAGTCACTTGCCCTGGTTCCTGATGGCAGATTGTAGGACTCCGTTGGCACTATCAAACCACCCTTAGTTGGCACTGGTGCCAGCTTGGGTCGGGAAGCATTCCCTGTATCGCGGATTTTCAGGAGCCAGCCGGCCACTCCGGGCTACAGAGGCCCGAACATTACCAACGGCACTTTCCCTGGAAACAAAAGTCAACTGCCCTGGTTCCTGATGGCAGATAGTAGCACTCCGGTGGCAGTATCAAACCAGCCCAAGTTGGCACTGGTGCCAGCTTGGGTCTGGGGGAAGCATTCCCTGTATTCAGCGGATTTTCAGGAGCCAGCCGGCACTCCTGGCCACAGGCACCCAAACATAAACAACGGCACTTGCCCTGGGAAACAAAAGTCACCCACCTCGGTTCCTGATGGCAGATTGTAGGACTTCGTTGGCACTATCAAACCAGCCTGAGGTGGCACTGGTGCCAGCTTGGGTCTGGGAAGCATTCCCCTGCATCGCTGATTTTCAGGAGCCAGGCGGCCACTCCTGGCCACAGACACTCAAACATAAACAACGACCCTTTACCTGGGAATGAAAAGTCATCCGTCCTGGTTCCTGATGGCACATTGTAGGACTCCGTTGGCACTATCAAAGCAGCCCGAGTTGGCACTGGTGCCAGCTTGGGTCTGGGAAGCATTCCCTGTATCGCGGATTTTCAGGAGCCAGCCAGCCACTCCGGGCCACAGACCCCCAAACATAAACAACGGACCTTTCCCTCTGAAACAAAAGTCAACTGCCCAGGTTCCTGATGACAGATTGTAGGACTCCGTTGGCACTACCAAACCAGCCAGAGCTGGCACCGGTGCCAGCTTGGGTCTGGGAGGCATCCTGCGTATCGCGGATTTTCAGGAGCCAGCCGGCCACTCCGGGCCACAGACCCCCAAATATAAACAACGGACCTTTCCCTCTGAAACAAAAGTCAACTTCCCCGGTTCCTGATGGCAGATGGTAGGACTCCGTTGGCACTATCAAAGCAGCCCAAGTCGGCACTGGTGCCAGCTTGGGTCTGGGAGGCATCCTGCGTATGACTGATTTTCAGGAGCCAGCCGGCCACTCCTGTCCACTGAGCCCCAAGCATAAAAAACGGCACTTTCCTCTGATATAAAAAGTCAACAGCCCCTGGTCCTGATGGCAGATTGTAGGACTCCGTTGGCACTATTACACCAGCCTAAGTTGACACTGGTGCCAGCTTGGATCTGGGAAGCATTCCTTGTTTCATGGATTTTCAGGAGCCAGCCGGCCACCCGCGCCACAGACCCTCAAACATAAACAACGACCCTTTACCTGGGAAGGAAAAGTCACCTGCCCAGGTTCCTGATGGCAGATTGTAGGACTCCGTTGGCACTATCAAACCAGCCTGATTTGGCACTGGTGCCAGCTTGGGTCTGGGAAGCATTCCCTGTATCGCGGATTTTCAGGAGCCAGCCGGCCACTCCGGGCCAGAGTCACCCAAACATAATCAACAGCAATTTCCCTGGGAAAAAAAAATCACCTGCCCTGGTTCCTGATGGCAGATTGGAGGTCTTCGTTGGCACTATTAAACCAGCCTGAGTTCGTACTGGTGCCAGCTTGGGTCTGGGAATCATTCCCGGTAACGCGGATTTTCAGGAGCCAGCCGGCCACTCCTGTCCACAGACCCCCAAACATAAACCACGGCCCTTTCCCTTTTAAACAAAAGTCATCCGCCCCGGTTCCTGATGGCAGATTGTAGGACTCCGTTGGCACTATCAAACCAGCCCGAGTTGGCACTGGTTCCAGCTTGGGTCCGGGAGGCATCCTGTGTATCGCGGATTTTCAGGAGCCAGCCGGCCAGAGGCCCCCAAACAATATCTCCATCAAATTCCCTCTGAAACAAAAGTCGCCAGCCCCGGTTCCTGATTGCAGATTGTAGGACTCCGTTGGCAGGATCAAACCAGCCGGAGTTGGCATTGGTGCCAGCTTGGCTCTGGGACGCATCCTGCGTATCGCGGATTTTCAGGAGCCAGCCGGCCACTCCGGCCACAGAGCCCCTAACATAAACAATGGCACTTTCCCTGGAAAACAAAACTCACCAGGCCCTGGTTCTGATGGCAGATTGTAGGACTCCGTTGGCAGGATCAAAGCAGCCTGGGTTGGCACTGGTGCCAGCTTGGGTCTGGGAGGCATCCTGCGTATCGCGGATTTTCAGGAGCCAGCCGGCCACTCCGGGCCACTGAGCCCCAAACA
>NW_022148421.1:0-23000 GCF_901933205.1 Camarhynchus parvulus
CACGTTGGTCTGGGGCGGAAAAACCACAGAAACGGGAAAATTTGGGTTAAAAAAAGGGAAATTTGGGAAAAAACGGGGGAAATATCGGATTTTTTAACGATTTTTTGGGGGTTTTTGGAGTTGGTTTCTCTGAAAATGGAGGATGCGTCTTCCTGCACTGGGCTGAGCCGTACATGTTGGTCTGGGGCGGAAAAACGGGAAAATTTGGGTTAAAAAAAGGGAAATTTGGGAAAAAACGGGGAAAATATCGGATTTTTTAACGATTTTTTAGGGGTTTTTTTGTTGTCATCACACAAAACAGGGACACGTCTTCTGGCGCTGGGCAGAGCCATACACATTGGTCTGGGGCGGAAAAACGGGAAAATTTGGGTTAAAAAAAGGGAAATTTGAGGAAAAACGGGGAAAAATCGGATTTTTTAGCGATTTTTTGGGGGATTTTTGGAGTGTGTTTGCCTGAAAAAGGAGGATTTGGGGAGGTCGCATCTTCCGCCGCTGCGCCGAGCCGCACACGTTGGTCTGGGGCGGAAAAACGGGAAAAATGGGAACATTTGGGTTAAAAATATGGAAATTTGGGAAAAAACGGGGAACAAATCGGATTTTTTAGCGATTTTTGAGGGGTTTTGGAGTTGGTTTCTCTGAAAATGGAGGATGCGTCTTCCTGCACTGGGCTGAGCCGTACACGTTGGTCTGGGGCGGAAAAACCACAGAAACGGGAAAATTTGGGTTAAAAATGGCGAAATTTGGGAAAAAACGGGGAAAAAAATCAGATTTTTTAGCGATTTTTGAGGAGTTTTTGGAGTTGGTTTCTCTGAAAATGGAGGATTTGGGGAGGTCGCATCTTTCTGCGCTGGGCAGAGATGTACATGTTCGTCTGGGGCGGAAAAATGGAAAAAACAGGAAAATTTGGGTTAAAAATATGGAAATTTGGGAAAAAACGGGGGAAAAAATCGGATTTTTTAGCGATTTTTGAGGAGTTTTTGGAGTTGGTTTCTCTGAAAATGGAGGATTTGGGGAGGTCGCATCTTTCTGCGCTGAGCAGAGATGTACTTGTTCGTCTGGGGCGGAAAAATGGGAAAAACAGGAAAATTTGGGTTAAAAATGGTGAAATTTGGGAAAAACCGGGGAAAAAATCGGATTTTTTAGCGATTTTTTCGGGGTTTTTGGAGTTGGTTTCTCTGAAAATGGAGGATGCGTCTTCCTGCACTGGGCTGAGCCGTACGCGTTGGTCTGGGGCGGAAAAACGGGAAAATTTGGGTTAAAAAAAGGGAAATTTGGGAAAAAACGGGGAAAAAAATCGGATTTTTTAGTAATTTTTGAGGGGTTTTTGGAGTTGGTTTCTCTGAAAATGGAGGATGCATCTTCCTGCGCTGGGCAGAGCTGTACACGTTGGTCTGGGGCGGAAAAACCACAGAAACTGGAAAATTTGGGTTAAAAAAAGGGAAATTTGGGAAAAAACGGGGGAAATATCGGATTTTTTAACGATTTTTTGGGGGTTTTTGGAGTGTGTTTGCCTGAAAATGGAGGATGCGTCTTCCTGCACTGGACAGAGCCGTACATGTTGGTCTGGGGCGGAAAAACGGGAAAAATGGGAAAATTTGGGTTAAAAATGGCGAAATTTGGGAAAAAACGGGGAAAAAATCAGATTTTTTAGCGATTTTTTGGGGGTTTTTGGAGTGTGTTTGCCTGAAAAAGGAGGATTTGGGGAGGTCGCATCTTTCTGCACTGGGCAGAGATGTACACGTTGGTCTGGGGGAAAAAACCACAGAAATGGGAAAATTTGGGTTAAAAAAAGGGAAAATTTGGGAAAAAACGGGGAAAAAATCGGATTTTTTAGTGATTTTTGGGGGGGTTTTCAAGTCCATTTGCCTGAAAATGAGGTTTGGGGAGGTGGCAGGGAGGTGACAGTGATGTCCCCATGGTGTCACCTGGTCCAGGATGGTGTCAGTGAGGTGTCAGTGACCCCATGGAGGTGGCAGTGCTGTCCCCAATGTCCCCAGTGTCACCTGGTCCAGGATGGTGTCAGTGTCCCCAATGTCCCCAGTGTCCCCAGTGTCCCCAATGTCCCCAGTGTCACCTGGTCCAGGATGGTGTCAGTGACCCCATGGAGGTGTCAGTGTCCCCAATGTCCCCAGTGTCACCTGGTCCAGGATGGTGTCAGTGAGGTGGCAGTGTCCCCATGGAGGTGGCAGTGCTGTCCCCAATGTCCCCATGGTGTCACCTGGTCCAGGATGGGGACAGTGAGGTGGCAGTGACCCCATGGAGGTGACACTGATGTCCCCAATGTCCCCATGGTGTCACCTGGTCCAGGATGGTGTCAGGGATGTGTCAGTGAGGTGGCAGTGTCCCCAATGTCCCCAGTGTCCCCAGTGTCACCTGGTCCAGGATGGTGTCAGGGATGTGTCAGTGAGGTGGCAGTGTCCCCAATGTCCCCAGTGTCCCCAGTGTCACCTGGTCCAGGATGGGGACAGTGAGGTGTCAGTGACCCCATGGAGGTGGCAGTGCTGTCCCCAATGTCCCCAGTGTCACCTGGTCCAGGATGGTGTCAGTGGCCCCATGGAGGTGTCAGTGTCCCCAATGTCCCCAATGTCCCCAGTGTCACCTGGTCCAGGATGGTGTCAGTGTCCCCAATGTCCCCAGTGTCCCCAATGTCCCCATGGTGTCACCTGGTCCAGGATGGTGTCAGTGTCCCCAATGTCCCCAGTGTCCCCAGTGTCACCTGGTCCAGGATGGTGTCAGTGTCCCCAATGTCCCCAGTGTCACCTGGCCCAGGATGGTGTCAGTGTCCCCAGTGTCCCCAATGTCCCCATGGTGTCACCTGGTCCAGGATGGTGTCAGTGACCCCATGGAGGTGTCAGTGTCCCCAGTGTCCCCAGTGTCCCCAATGTCCCCATGGTGTCACCTGGTCCAGGATGTAGTTGCGCCGTTTCCGGGCTGCGATCTGGATCAGGCGGTTCAGGCACTGCGTGGCCTGCTGGATCAGCACGTCCCAGCGCCCGGCGTAGTTCCTCTGCCTCCTGAGACCCATCACCTGGGGACAGGTGTGACATCAGTGTCACTGTGTGACACCTGTCACACCCCTGTCACACACCTGTCACACCCCAGTGTCCCCTGTGCCACCCCAGTGTCCCCTGTCCCAGCCCTGCTGGATCAGCACGTCCCAGCGCCCGGCGTAGTTCCTCTGCCTCCTGAGACCCATCACCTGGGGACAGGTGTGACATCAGTGTCACTGTGACACCTGTCACACACCTGTCACACACCTGTGACACCCCTGTCACACCCCAGTGTCCCTGTGCCAGCCCTGCTGGATCAGCACGTCCCAGCGCCCAGCGTAGTTCCTCTGCCTCCTGAGACCCATCACCTGGGGACAGGTGTGACACTGGCATTGTCACACCCCCTGTGACACCTGTCACACCCCTGTCACACCCCTGTCACACCCCCTGTGACACCTGTCACACCCCTGTCACACCCCAGTGTCCCCTGTGCCAGCCCTGCTGGATCAGCACGTCCCAGCGCCCCACGTTCCTCTGCCTCCTGAGACCCATCACCTGGGGACAGGTGTGACACTGACATTGTCACACCCCCGTGTCATGCCTATGTCACCTGTCACACCCCTGTCACACCTGTGTCACCTGTCACATCCCCAGAGCCAGCCCGGTGTCCCCAGTGTCCCCAGTGTCCCCTACCCTCATTCTGTCCATGATGGCGTTTGTCCCCAGGATGTCCCCAGTGTCCCCTACCCTCATTCTGTCCATGATGGCGTTTGTCCCCAGGATGTCCCCAATGTCCCCAGTGTCCCCTACCCTCATTCTGTCCATGATGGCGTTTGTCCCCAGGATGTCCCCAGGATGTCCCCAGTGTCCCCTACCCTCATTCTGTCCATGATGGCGTTTGTCCCCAGTGTCCCCTACCCTCATTCTGTCCATGATGGCGTTTGTCCCCAGTGTCCCCAGTGTCCCCTACCCTCATTCTGTCCATGATGGCGTTTGTCCCCAGCATGTCCCCAATGTCCCCAGTGTCCCCTACCCTCATTCTGTCCATGATGGCGTTTGTCCCCAGGATGTCCCCAATGTCCCCAGTGTCCCCTACCCTCATTCTGTCCATGATGGCGTTTGTCCCCAGTGTCCCCAATGTCCCCAGTGTCCCCTACCCTCATTCTGTCCATGATGGCGTTTGTCCCCAGTGTCCCCAGTGTCCCCTACCCTCATTCTGTCCATGATGGCGTTTGTCCCCAGGATGTCCCCAGTGTCCCCTACCCTCATTCTGTCCATGATGGCGTTTGTCCCCAGGATGTCCCCAGTGTCCCCTACCCTCATTCTGTCCATGATGGCGTTTGTCCCCAGGATGTCCCCAGTGTCCCCTACCCTCATTCTGTCCATGATGGCGTTTGTCCCCAGCATGTCCCCAGTGTCCCCTACCCTCATTCTGTCCATGATGGCGTTTGTCCCCAGGATGTTGTATTTCTTGCCGGGGTTTTCAGCCGCGTGCTTCAGCGCCCACGTCGTCTTCCCCGCCGCCGGCAGCCCCACCATCATCAGCATCTGGGGACAATGGGGACAATGGGGACAATGGGGACATTGGTGACACCCCCTGGGCCAGCCCGCAGCCCCACCATCATCAGCATCTGGGGACAATGGGGACAGTGGGGACAATGGGGACATTGGTGACACCCCCTGGGCCAGCCCGGCAGCCCCACCATCATCAGCATCTGGGGACAATGGGGACAGTGGTGACATTGGTGACACCCCCAGGGCCAGCCCAGCAGCCCCACCATCATCAGCATCTGGGGACAATGGGGACAGTGGTGACACCCCCAGGGCTGCCACAGGAGCCCCACCATCATCAGCATCTGGGGACAATGGGGACAATGGGGACAATGGGGACATTGGTGACACCCCCAGGGCCAGCCAGGAGCCCCACCATCATCAGCATCTGGGGACAATGGGGACATTGGTGACACCCCCAGGGCCAGCCCAGCAGCCCCACCATCATCAGCATCTGGGGACAATGGGGACAATTGGTGACACCCCCAGGGCTGCCACAGGAGCCCCACCATCATCAGCATCTGGGGACAATGGGGACAATGGGGACAGTGGTGACACCCCCAGGGCCAGCCCGGCAGCCCCACCATCATCAGCATCTGGGGACAATGGGGACATTGGTGACAGGGCCACCCCAGTGTCACTGTGACCCACCCTGGCAGCCCCACCATCATCAGCATCTGGGGACAATGGAGACAATGGGGACAGGGACATCTCGGGGACGGGACACTGCCAGGGCCACCTCAGTGTCACTGTGACCATCCCAGAGCCACCTCGGTGTCACTGTGACCCCTCCCGGTGTCCCCAATGTCCCCAGTGTGTCCCCACCTCGCACTTGGCCTTGCTGCGGGTGCCCGTGTCCCTCTGTCCCAGTGGGAGGCGCTGGATGTCCCCAATCCCCGTGTCCCCAATGTCCCCACAATGTCTCCAATGTCCCCACCTGCTGGATGGACACTGTCCCCATGTCCCTGTGTCTGTCCCCATGTCCCCAATGATGTCCCCATGTCCCCACCTCGCACTCGGCCTTGCTGCGGGGTCCCCGTGTCCCTCTGTCCCTGTGTCCCCAATGTCCCTGTGTCCCCAATGTCCCTGTGTCCTTGTGCCCTGTGTCCCCAATGTCCCTGTGTCCTTGTGCCCTGTGTCCCCAATGTCCCCATGTCCCCAATGATGTCCCTGTGTCCCCAATGATGTCCCCAGTGTGTCCCCACCTCACACTCGGCCTTGCTGCGGGGTCCCCGTGTCCCTCTGTCCCTGTGTCCCCAATGTCCCTGTGTCCTTGTGCCCTGTGTCCCCAATGTCCCTGTGTCCCCCATGTCCCTGTGTCCCCCATGTCCCTGTGTCCCCCATGTCCCCGTGTCCCCAATGATGTCCCCAGTGTGTCCCCACCTCGCAGTCGGCCTTGCTGCGGTCCCCGTGTCCCTCTGTCCCTGTGTCCGGCCGGCAGCTCCTGGATGGTGCGGAACCCCACGGGCAGGGGCAGCATGTCCCTGTGTCCCCAATGTCCCTGTGTCCCCAATGTCCCTATGTCCCTGTGTCCCCATGTCCCTGTGTCCCCCATCTCCCTGTGTCCCCAATGTCCCCAATGATGTCCCCACCTCGCACTCGGCCTTGCTGCGGGGTCCCCGTGTCCCTCTGTCCCTGTGTCCGGGATCCTGAGGTCGGACGCGGGCCCGCCCTGGTCTTGTCCCCATGTCCCCTTCCCCAATTCCCAATAATGTGCCCAAAACGCCTAAACGGCCTTGCTCGGGGGAGAATCTTCCCCTGTCCCTGCCACTGTCCGCTTCGGCGAAGCTCCCCCTTCCTTCTCTCTTTAAAAGGATGGTGAAAAACGGGAAAACGGGAAGTAAAAAAGGACGAAGCAAATGGTGAGAAACCCCAAGGGCAGGCCCTGCCACTGCCCGTTCTTCAGGACCACAGCTCCACCTTTCCCGTTGAAATCCCACCGAAATGGGGAAAACGGTTTTGAAACGGAAAAACGTTGAAAAACGGGAAAAACGCAAAAACTGCGGAAAACAGCGCAAAAGGGAGAAACGGCACATGTGAGAACACCCCAAGGGCAGGCCCCTGCCACTGCCCGTTCTTCAGGAACGACAGCTCCACCTCCTCTCCCGCCTCGAAATCCTGTGGAAACGGAAAAAAGGTGAAAAAACGGGAAAAAACGGTGAAAAACGGGAAAAACGGTGAAAAACCGGGGAAAAACGGTGAAAAAATGGGGAGAAACGGTGCAAAATGGCAAAGAAATGGTGAGAAATGGCCAAAGAAACCCCCAAGGGCAGGCCCTGCCACTGCCCGTTCTTCAGGAACGACAGCTCCACCACCTCTCCCGCCTCGAAATCCTGCGGAAACGGGGAAAACGGTGAAAAACGGGGAAAAAACGGGAAAAACGGGGAAAAAAGGTGAAAAACCGGGGAGAAACGGCAAAGAAATGGTGAGAAACACCCCCAAGGGCAGGCCCTGCCACTGCCCGTTCTTCAGGAACGACAGCTCTACATCATCTCCCGCCTCGAAATCCTGCGGAAACGGGAAAATTAGTGAAAACGGGAAAAAAGGGCAAAAAACGGGAAAAAACGGCAAAAAATCTGTGAGAAACGGCAAAGAAATGGTGAGAAATGGCCAAAGAAACCTCCAAGGGCAGGATCCCAGAAACTCCCAAATTCCCAAATCCCAGGATCACAGCACCCCAAAATCCCAGAACTGCACGATCCCAAATCTCCAGGATCCCAAAACTCCAGGATCACAAAATCCCAGAATCCCAAAATCTGAAAATCCCAGAACTCCGGAATCCCAAATCTCCAGGATCCCAAATCTCCAGGATCCTGGAATTCCAGGATCACAAAATCCCCAAATCTGAAAATCCCAAATCTTCAGAACCCCAGGATCCCAAATCTCCAGAGTCCCAAAATCCCAGAATCCCAAAATCTGAAAATCCCAGAACTCCAGAATTGCACGATCCCAAATCTCCAGGATCCCAAAATCTCCAGAATCCCAAAATTCCAAAACTGCAAAATCTGAGAATCCCAAAATCTGAAAATCCCAGAACTCCAGAATCCCAAAATCGACAGAATCCCAAAATCCGAGGATCCCAAAACTCCAGGATCCCAGAAACTCCCAAATTCCCAAATCCCAGGATGACAGCAACCCAAAATCCCAGAACTGCACGATCCCAAATCTCCAGGATCCCAAAATCCCACCCAAAATCTGCAAATCCCAAATCTTAAAATCCTCTCACCCCACCAATCCAAAACCCAGGATCCCAAACTCCAATTCAAATCCCAGGATCACAGCACCCCAAAATCCCAGAACTGCACGATCCCAAATCTCCAGGATCCCAACTCCAGATCACAAAATCCCATCCAAAAAAAAATTCCAGACAATCCCATCTCCAGGTCCCAAAATCCCATCAAACCCCAGGATCACAAAATCCCAGAATCCCAACATCTGAAAATCCCAGAACTCTAGAATTGCATGATCCCAAATCACAAAATTCGAAAACTGCAAAATCTGAGAATCCCCAAATCTGAAGATCCCAGAACTCCAGAATCCCAAAATCCCAGAATCCCAAAATCAGAGGATCACAAAATTTCAGGATCCCAGAAACTCCCAAATTCCCAAATCCCAGGATGACAGCACCCCAAAATCCCAGAACTGCACGATCCCAAATCTCCAGAGTCCCAAAATCTCAAAAATCCCAAAATCCCAAATTCCAGGATCCCAGAAACTCCCAAAATCCCGGAACTGCACGATCCCAAATCTCCAGGATCCCGAAATCCCAAAACTGCAAAATCCCAGAATCCCAAACCCCGAGCAGCCGATGACGTCACTCTGGGTGTGCCCAGGTGTGTTTTAGGTGCCCCAGGTGTATCTCAGGTGCCCCCCAGGTGTGCCCAGGTGTGTTCCTGGTTCCCCCAGGTGTGCCCAGGTGTGTTTTAGGTGCCCCCCAGGTGTGCCCAGGGGTATTTTAGGTGCCCCCATTGGTGCCCCCAGGTGTGCCCAGGTGTGTTTTAGGTGCCCCAGGTGTATCTCAGGTGTGCCCAGGTGCCCCCAGGTGTGTCTGTGACCCCCCAGGTGTGCCCCAGGTGTATCTCAGGTGCCCCCCAGGTGTGTTCCTGATGCCCCCAAGTGCCCCAGGTGCCCCCAGGTGTGTTTTAGGTGCCCCAGGTGTGCCCAGGTGTGTTTTAGGTGCCCCAGGTGTGCCCAGGTGTATTTTAGGTGCCCCAGGTGTTCCCAGGTGTGTTTTAGGTGCCCCAGGTGTGCCCAGGTGTGTTTTAGGTGCCCCAGGTGTGTCCAGGTGTGTTTTAGGTGCTCCAGGTGTGTTTTTGGTGCCCCCAGGTGTATTTTAGGTGCCCCCATTGGTGCCCCCAGGTGTGCCCAGGTGTGTTTTAGGTGCCCCAGGTGTATTTCCAGTGCCCCCAGGTGTGCCCAGGTGTGTCTGTGACGCCCCCAGGTGTGCCCAGGTGTGTTTTAGGTGCCCCATTGGTGCCCCCAGGTGTGTTTTAGGTGCCCCCAGGTGTATCCCAGGTGTGCCCAGGTGCCCCCAGGTGTGCCCAGGTGTATCCCAGGTGTGCCCAGGTGCCCCCAGGTGTATCCCAGGTGTATCCCAGGTGCCCCCAGGTGTATCCCAGGTGTATCCCAGGTGTATCCCAGGTGTGCCCAGGTGCCCCCAGGTGTATCCCAGGTGTATCCCAGGTGCCCCCAGGTGTATCCCAGGTGTATCCCAGGTGTATCCCAGGTGTATCTCAGGTGTGTCTCAGGTGTATCCCAGGTGCCCCCAGGTGCCCCCAGGTGTGCCCAGGTGTATCTCAGGTATATCCCAGGTGCCCCCAGGTGCCCCCAGGTGTATCCCAGGTGTATCCCAGGTGTATCTCAGGTGTGCCCAGGTGTATCCCAGGTGTATCCCAGGTGTATCCCAGGTGTATCCCAGGTGTATCTCAGGTGTATCTCAGGTATATCCCAGGTGCCCCCAGGTGTGCCCAGGTGTGCCCAGGTGTATCTCAGGTGCCCCCAGGTGTGCCCAGGTGTATCCCAGGTGCCCCCAGGTGTGCCCAGGTGTATCTCAGGTGTGTCCAGGTATATCCCAGGTGCCCCCAGGTGTGCCCAGGTGTGCCCAGGTGCCCCGCCCGTGCCTCACCGCCAGGCAGGCGATGACGTCGCCCTGGCCGAAGGCGGCTCCGTAGCTCTGGAACTTTCCGTCGCTGGATTTGCGGCCGGTGCCGCCCTAGCCGAAGGAGAAGGGCTCCTCCCCTGGGGGGAAAACGCTGGGAATTGGGAAAAACGGGAAATCCCCAAAATTCCCAGCAGGGAGAACAAAACTCCCACAAATTCCACAAAAATTCCCAAAAATTCCCTGCAGGGGGAACAAAATTCCACAAAAATTCCCACCAAAAATTCCCAAAAATTCCCTGCAGGGAAAACAAAATTCCACAAAAATTCCCACCAAAAATTCCCAAAAATTCCCTGCACCGAAAACAAAATTCCACAAAAATTCCCACGAAAAATTCCCTGCAGGGAGAACAAAATTCCCAAAAATCCCAAAAAAATTCCCCAAAATTCCCTGCAGGGAGAACAAAATTCCATAAAAATTCCCACCAAAAATTCACAAAATTCCCTGCAGGGAGAACAAAATTCCACAAAAATTCCACAAAATTTCCACAAAAATTCCCTGCAGGGAGAACAAAATTCCACAAAAATTCCCACCAAAAATTCCCAACAATTCCCTGCAGGGAGAACAAAATTCCACAAAAAATTCCCACGAAAAATTCCCAGCAGGGAGAACAAAATCCACAAAATTCCCTGCAGGGAGAACAAAATTCCACAAAAATTCCACAAAATTTCCACAAAAATTCCCTGCAGGGAGAACAAAATTCCCAAAAATCCCACAAAAATTCCCCAAAATTCCCTGAAGGGAGAACAAAATTCCACAAAAATTCCCACCAAAAATCCCCAAAAATTCCCTGCAGGGGGAACAAAATTCCACAAAAATTCCCACGAAAAATTCCCTGCAGGGAGAACAAAATCCCCAAAATTTCCACAAAAATTCCCACGAAAAATTCCCAGCAGGGAGAACAAAATTCCACAAAAATTCCCACCAAAAATTCCCCAAAATTCCCTGCAGGGAGAACAAAACCCCCACAAAAATTCCCACCAAAAATTCCCTCCGGGGAGACCAAAATTCTGCAAAAATTCCGGCCAAAAATTCCCAAAAATTCCTGACAGGGAGACCAAAATTCCACAAAAATTCCAATCAGGGAGAACAAAATTCCACAAAAATTCCCAACAAAAATTCCCAGCAGGGAGAACAAAATCCCCCAAAATTCCGGCCAAAAATTCCCAAAAATCCTGGCCAAAAATTCCCTTCAGGGAGACCAAAATCCCCAAAAATTCTGGCCAAAAATTCCCTTCAGGGAGACAAAAATTCCACAAAAATTCCCACCAGGGAGACCAAAATTCCCAAAAATTCCCAATCCAGACCCAAAATTCCATTCAGGGAGCCCAAAATGCCCCAAAATTCCAAAAAAATCCACAAAAATCCCCTAAAAATTCCCAATCCAGACCCAAAATTCCAGGGGGGAAGGAGACATTGGGGACATTGGGGACATTGGGACATGGGGGGACACTGGGGGTTTGGGGACATTGAGGACACTGGGGACACTGACCCAGCTGGGTGCTGCACGAGTCCAGGGACATTTGGGGACACTGGGGACATTGGGGACATTGGGGACACTGGGGACACTGGTGACACTGACCCAGCTGGGTGCTGCACGAGTCCAGGGACATTTGGGGACACTTGGGGACATTGGGGACACTGGTGACACTGACCCAGCTGGGTGCTGCACGAGTCCAGGGACATTTGGGGACATTGGGGACATTTGGGGACACTGGGGACATTGGTGACACTGGGGACACTGACCCAGCTGGGTGCTGCACGAGTCCAGGGACACTGGGGACATTGGGGACACTGGGGACATTTGGGGACACTGGGGACACTGGGGACATTGGGGACATTTGGGGACATTTGGGGACACTGGGGACATTTGGGGACACTGGGGACACTGGTGACACTGGTGACACTGACCCAGCTGGGTGCTGCAGGAGTCCAGGGACATTGGGGACATTTGGGGACATTTGGGGACACTGGGGACATTGGTGACACTGGGGACACTGGGGACACTGGTGACACTGACCCAGCTGGGTGCTGCAGGAGTCCAGGGACCATCCCACTCTCACCACGTGCGGGTCGGGCTCTGAGGGCGGCAGGTGCTGCACCGAGATCTCCTCCAGCACCTGGGGACAGCGGGGACATCGGGGACACTGCGGACATTGGGGACACTGGGGACATTGGGGACATCGGGGACATTGGGGACACAGGGGACGTTGGGGACACTGGGGACGTTGGGTACATTGGGGACTTTGAGGGGACACTGGGGACACTGGGGACATTTGGGGACATTGGGGATACTGGGGACATTGGGGTGGCAGTGCCACAGGGAGCTGGCAGTGCCACCAAGACCTGGCACTGTCACCAGCACCTGTCAGTGTCACCAGCACCTGTCCCTGCCATGTCACTGTCACCACGTCCTGTCAACGTCACCTATCACTGTCACCAGCACCTGTCAGTGTCACCTGTCACTGTCACCATGTTCTGTCAGCGTCACCTATCACTGTCACCGGCACCTGTCACCATGTCCTGTCACTGTCACCTGTCACTGTCACCGGGTCCTGTCACTGTCACCAGCATCTGTCACCGTCAGCAGGTCCTGTCACTGTCACCTGTCACTGTCACCAGGTCCTGTCACTGTCACCTGTCACCATCAGCAGGTCCTGTCACGGTCACCTGTCACTGTCACCAAGTCCTGTCACTGTCACCTGTCATGGTCACTGTCCCCGGGTCCTGTCACTGTCACCAGCACCTATCATCGTCAGCAGGTCCTGTCACTGTCACCTGTCACTGTCACCAGGTCCTGCAACTGTCACCAGCCCCTGTCAGTGTCACCAGCACCTGTCACTGTCACCAGGTCCTGTCACTGTCACCTGTCACTGTCACTGACACCAGGTCCTGCAACTGTCACCAGCCCCGGTCAGTGTCACCAGCACCTGTCACTGTCACCAGGTCCTGTCACTGTCACTGACACCAGGTCCTGCAACTGTCACCAGCCCCTGTCAGTGTCACCAGCACCTGCCTGTGCCACCAAGCCCTGTCAGGGTCATCATGTCCTGTCACTGTCACCTGGTCCTGTCACCATCATCCAGCACCAGGACACGTCCCTATCCCCATGTCCCTGTCCCCATGTCCCTGTCACTGTCACTGTGTCCCCATCCCCATGTCACTGTCCCCATGTCCCTTTCCATGTCCCCATGTCACTGTCCCCATGTCACTGTCCCCATGTCCCCATGTCCCTGTCCCCATGTCCCTGTCCCTGTCCCCATGTCCCTTTCCATGTCCCTGTCCATGTCCCTGTCCCTGTCCCCATGTCCCTGTCCCCATGTCCCTGTCCCCATGTCCCTGTCCCTGTCCCCATGTCCCTGTTCCCGTGTCCCTGTCCCTGTCCCCATGTCCCTATCCCCATGTCCCTGTCCCCATGTCCCCATGTCCCTATCCCCATGTCCCTGTCCCCATGTCCCCGTGTCCCCATGTCCCTGTCCCTGTCCCCATGTCCCTGTCCCCATGTCCCTGTCCCCATGTCCCCATGTCCCTGTCCCTGTTCCCATGTCCCTGTGTCCCTATCCCCATGTCCCTATGTCTCTTTCCATGTCCCTTTCCATGTCCCTGTCCCCATGTCCATGTCCCCATGTCCCTGTCCCCATGTCCCTGTCCCCATGTCCCCGTGTCCCCTCACCTCCATCTCGTAGCAGACCCGGCCCTGCCTCGCGCCGTGGGTGGCCCTGGCGCCCCATGAGCACAGCGTGTGTCCCTGTCCCCTGTCCCCATGTCCATGTCCCTGTCCCTGTCCCCATGTCCCTGTCCCCATGTCCCTGTCCCTGTCCCCATGTCCCTGTCCCCATGTCCCCGTGTCCCCTCACCTCCATCTCGTAGCAGACCCGGCCCTGCCTCGCGCCGTGGGTGGCCCTGGCCCCTGACCACAGGTAGGCGAATCCCTCCATGGTCAGCGGGTACCCGCTGTACCTGTCCCGTGCCACCTTGAAGTGCAGGTCGCAGTTGTCTGTGGGGACACAAAGGGACACCTCGGTGGCACTCGGGTGACGCCGGGGATGTGGCATTTGGTGGCACTGAAGGGAGGGGCACTCACAGGTGTCCACAGCCACCAGGGAATCGTCGAAGTCGTCGTCGCGTCCTCCTCCTCGGCCGGCGGCTGCGGGGAGCGGGGCCTGCGCGAGGGGAGAGCTGGGGACGGGGCTGGGGACACGGAGATGGGGACACGGGAGGGTGGGGAGGACTGGGGGGTGGGTGGGGCTGGGGAACGGAGTGGGATGGGGGGCACGGGAGCTGGGGACGGGATGGGGACTGGGATGACAGACTGGGGAACGGAGCTGGGGACACGGAGCTGGGGACACGGAGCTGGGGACACGGAGATGGGGACAGGGAGCTGGGGATGGGGTTGGGGACACGGGGTTGGGGACACGGGGTTGGGGACACGGAGCTGGGGACACGGAGCTGGGGACAGGGCTGGGGACAGGGAGCTGGGGACACCGAGATGGGGACACGGAGATGGTGACACGGAGCTGGGGACAGGGATTTGGGGACAGGGGACACGATTTGGGGACAGGGGACATGATCTGGGGACATGATCTGAGGACAGAGGACACGATTTGGGGACAGGGATTTGGGGCCAGGGGACACACGATTTGGGGACAGGGGACACAATTTGGGGACAGGGATTTGGGGCCAGGGGACCCAGTGTGGGGTCAGGGACCAGAAATCGGGATCAGGAACACAAATTTGGGGTCAGGACCAACCGGAATTTGGGGGGGGGGGTCAGAACCCCAAATCTGGGGGTCCCAAATCAGGGTGGGGTGGTTAATTTGGGGGTCAGAACCCCAAACCTGGGGGTCCCAAATCAGGTTGGGGGTCTCTGGGGAGGGGTGGTTAATTTGGGGAGGGGGTCAGAACCCCAAACCTGGGGGTCCCAAATCAGGTTGGGGGGTCCTGGGGTGGGGGTTTGTTAAATTTGGGGGGTCTCCCCTCACCTTTTCTCCCGGTGGTGCTCCTGGCAGCCCCTCCCCCGCTCCTCGAATGGACGCTTCCGGTTGGGGGGGGAGGGGTCGGGGTCGGGACCCCCCCCAAAAGCGCCCCCGCCCCCCCCGCGGGGGGGGCCGGAATAAGGGGAGGGGGCGGTAAAGGCGGGGGCGCGGGGTAATTGGGGGGGGCGCCGTAATGAGGGGGGGGGGCTGTAATGAGGGGGGGGGGGGTTGTATTGAGAGGGGGGAGGGGCGCTGTAATGAGGGGGAGGAGCGTTAAAATTTGGGGGAGGGGCGTTGTAATGAGGGGGAGGGGCATTAAAATTTGGGGGAGGGGCGTTGTAATGAGGGGGAGGGGTGTTGTAATTAGGAGGGGGAGGGGCGTTGTAATGAGGGGGGCCGCTGTAATGAGGGGGGGCTGTAATTAGGGGGAGGGGCGTTGTAATTAGGGGGAGGGGTGTGGTAGTTTGGGTGGGGGGCGCTGTAATTTGGGTGGGGGGGCGCTGTAATTTGGGGGAGGGGCTCCGTAGCCCCCGGAGGGGGGGGGGAGGGGCGGGGGGCGTGGGGAGGGGGCGGGGGGTAATTTGGGGGGGGGGCTGGGGGGAGCTCGTCCGGCTTGGAGGTCAGCGCTGTGGGGGGGGGGAGGGAGGTGACATGGAGACCCCTCCCCAAATACACCAGAGACCCCCCAGAGACCCCCAAATACACCAGAGACCCCCAGAGACCCCCAAAAACACACCCAGAGACCCCCAAAAACACACCCAGAGACCCCCAGAGACCCCCAAACACACCCAGAGACCCCCCTGGGAACACCCTTAATACACCCAGAGACCCCCAGAGACCCCCACCCAACCAGAGACCCCCACCCAAATACAACCAGACACCCCCAGACCCCCAAAATGGCCCCTAGCCCCCCAAAATGCCCCCCAGACCCCCAAAATGCCCTCTAGAACCCCAAAATGCCCCCCCAGACCCCCAAAATACCCCCCAGACCCCCAAAATGCCCCCTAGAACCCCGAAATACCCACCCAGACACCCAAAATGCCCCCTAGCCCCCCACCAAATGCCCCCCAGACCCCCCCCAAAAATGCCCCCCAGAACCCCAAAATACCCCCCCAAAAAATGCCCCCCAGACCCCCAAAATGCCCCCCAGACCCCCAAAAGACCCCCAAAATGCCCCCCCAGACCCCCAAAAAATGCCCCCCTAGACCCCCAAAATGCCCCCCCCCCAGACCCCCCCCAAAATGCCCCCCAGACCCCCCAAAATGCCCCCCCAGACCCCCAAAATGGCCCCCCCCCAGACCCCCCAAAATGCCCCCCAGACCCCCAAAATGCCCCCCAGACCCCCAAAATGCCCCCAGACCCCCAAAATGGCCCCCCAGACCCCCAAAATGCCCCCCCAGACCCCCAAAATGCCCCCCAGACCCCCAAAATGCCCCCCCCCCAAACCCCCCCCAGACCCCCCAAATGCCCCCCAGACCCCCCAAATGCCCCCCAGACCCCCAAAATGGCCCCCCCCCCCAGACCCCCAAAATGGCCCCCCCGACCCCCCAAAATGGCCCCCCCCCCCCCCAGAGAACCCCCAAAAATGCCCCCCAGACCCCCCCAGACCCCCAAAATGCCCCCCCAGACCCCACAAGGGGCTGCTGCCCAACTCCCCCCTACCCACAGACCCCAAAATGCCCCCCCAGATCCCCTAAAGCCCCCCCAGAGCCCCCCCAGAACCCCCTGAATCCCCACCTGAGGGCAGCCCAGGGGGCTCAGCCTCGTGACCCTCGTAGGGTTGGTGGCTTTGGTGGCCCTGGAACTCCTGGTGGTGGCCTTGGTGGCCCTGGAATTGCTGGTGGTGGCCCTGGTAGCCACCCTGGGGTTCCTGGTGGTGGCCTTGGTGGCCCTGGTAGCCACCCTGGGGTTCCTGGTAGCCACCCTGGGGCTCGTGGCTGTGGTTGTCGAGGCCGTCTGGAAAATGGGGTGAAAAAATGGGGGATTGGGGCAGGGAAAATGGAGGAATTTGGGGATGGATCCCCCAAAAAAACACAACAGAGATGGGAGAGGGGGGTCCTGAGGGGAAATGGGGGAGCAGGACCCTCGGGAATGGGGGGGGGTCCTGGGAAATGGGGGAGCAGGACCCTCGGGAATGGGGGAGGTCACAGGTGGGTCCTAGTCCCTCAGGGATGGGGGAATGGGGGCCGGCCCCTCAGAAATGGGGCGCATCCCTGAGGGGTTTGGGGGCAGCCCCATGGGGCTCAGGGAATGGGGGGCCCAGGCCCCAGGTGGGGGTATTGGGGGGCCCCCCCGGGATGGGGGGTCCCGGGCAAGGGGGCCACCTCAGTTCACAGGGTGGCCTAGGGGTAAGTCCTACTCGAACCGGGGTCTTGGGGTTCATTCCCTCAGAATGGGGGTCCCATCCCCCTCCCGGGGCTTCAGTTCCCCTCAGAACCTGGGGTCCCATTCCCCTCAGGACTGGGGGTTTTGGGGGTCCCATTCCGCTCAGGGCTGGGGGTCTTGGGGGTCCCATCCCCTCAGAACTGGGGGTCTTGGGGTTGCCATTCCCTCAGACCCTGGGGTCCTATCCCCTCAGGGCTGGGAGCTGTCATTCCTCTCACAACCAGGGGTCTTGGGGGCCCATTCCCCTCAGGGCTGGGGGTCTTGGGGGGTCCCATCCCCTCAGAACCGGGGGTCTTGGGGCTCTCAGTTCCCTCAGAACCTGGGGTCCCATTCCCCTCAGGGCTGGGGCTCTTGGGGGTCCCATCCCCTCAGAACTGGGGGTCCCATTCCCCTCAGATCGGCGGTTCCTGGGGGGGTCATCCCTCAGAACCGGGGTCCCATTCCCTCAGGCCGGGGTCTTGGGGGTCCCATCCCCTCAGAACCAGGGGTCCCATTCCCCTCAGGGCTGGGGGTCTTGGGAGTCCCATTCCCTCAGAACCGGGGGTCTTGGGGCTCCCATCCCCTCAGAACTGGGGGTCCCATTCCCCTCAGAACCGGGGGTCTTGGGGGTCCCATCCCCTCAGAACTGGGGGTCCCATTCCCCTCAGATCCGGGGGTCCTGGGGGTCCCATCCCCTCAGAACCAGGGGTCCCATTCCCCTCAGATCCGGGGGTCCTGGGGGTCCCATTCCCCTCAGATCCGGGGGTCCTGGGGGTCCCATCCCCTCAGAACCAGGGGTCCCATTCCCCTCAGATTCGGGGGTCCTGGGGGTCCCATCCCCTCAGAACTGGGGATCCCATTCCCCTCAGGGCTGGGGGTCCCACAGCCCCCTCAGGCCGGGCGTTCAGGACCTCAGGGCCAGCCCCTCCCCTGAGTGAAGGCTCGCTGCCAGCCCCTCACGGAGAGCCCAGCAAATCTCCCACCCACCCATCCCACCCCTCACACCGCGACCTCCTCTCCCTCTTACACCGGCCCCCGGCGCCCGCCGCGTCCCCCCGCCGAGTCCCTTCGCTGTCCATCGCCTCTTGCAGCCGCACGTCCAGCCCGGCCTTGAGCCCACGGGCGTCCAGGCGGCGGCGGCCCAGCTCGTCCCGCAGCTCCGGCACCCGCAGCCGCCGCGCCTCCACGGCCGCCCCTCACGGCCCCTCACGGGCTCCGATCAAAATGGCCGCCATCTCCCCCCCTTCCCAGGCCCGGCCCGCGCCCGCCGTAACGCGCGCTGCCATTGGCTGTCCGCCCCGCTCGGCGATATAACACCACTTCCCATTGGTCAGCTCTCTCCCGCCCCCCAGATTCCCGCCCGGGCCCCCACATAGGTCAGCTTTTGTAAAAGGGGCGCTGATTGGGTGGAAGGGCAGGGTAAGGTTGTAACGCGACTTGTCATTGGTTGATCTATCCGCGGCGGAGGGAGGCGGGAAGAGGGATGCCCAATACTATTGGTCACAAGCTCTGTCTGTCACTTAGTAGGCGGGGTCCTTAGTCCAAATCTCTGTTCTGATTGGTTATTTTCGCGATGTGGGTGCCGCCACACCCACGGCGGCGTCTGCGCGTGGGGCCGCCCGAGTTGCCAGGCAACGAAAGTCGCACTCCTATTGGCTGGCTGCTGGGTATTGCCGTGCTCCCATTGGCTGAAGCAATATGGGCGTGGTCTTGTGCCACGCCCCTCGTCCTGGCCACGCCCCTGAGCCCCCAAATTCCCGGCCCCCACGGAGACCCCCAAAACCTCCAAAAAACCCCAAAAATACCAAAATATCCCCCCAAAAAACTGAAAAAAAAATCACAGAACCCCAAAAGCCCCAAAATCCCCGAGATAAATCCCAACCCCCCCCAAAATCCCCCCAAAATCCCCCCAAAAACCCCCCAAAATCTCCAAACCCCCACCCAAAATCCCCAAATGCGCCGACCCCTCCCATAGAAAGAGGCGGGAGCGGAACACAGAACTTTATTGTGGGGGGGGGGAATGGGGGGTCCTGGGTGGGTCCCTTTAATTTGAGGGGGGTCCCTTCATTTTGGGGGGGTCCCTTTATTAGAGGGGGGTCCCTGATTTGGGGGGGGTCTCTGACTTTGGGGGCGTCCCTTTATTTGGGGGGGGTCCCTTTATTTTGTGGAGTGGAATCCCTGATTTTGGGGGGGGGGGTCCCATAATGCCCCAGTACCTTTGTGGGGGGGGGTCCCTGATTTTTTGGGGGGGTCCTTGGAGGGTCCCTTCATTTTAGGGGGGGGGGATCCCTGGGGCTCCCAGTACCTTTGGGGGGTCCCTTCATTTTGGGGGGGTCCCTTCATTTTGGGGGGGTCCCCTTTTTGTGGGAGGGGTCTCTTTATTTTGGGGGGGGGCCAGAGTTGCCCCCGTACATTTGGGGGGGGTCCCTTTATTTTGGGGGGGGTCCCTTTATTTGGGGGGGGTCTCTTTATTTGGGGGGGGTCCCTTTATTTTTGGGGGGGTCCCAGGGGGTCCCCAGTACCTTTTGGGGGGGGGTCCCTTCACTTTGGGGGGGTCCCTTTCTTTTGGGGGGGTCCCTTTTTTTGGGGGGGTCCCTTTTTTTTGGGGGGTCCCTTTTTTTGGGGGGGGGTCCTCGTATTTTGGGGGGGCTCCCCAGTACCTTTGGGGGGCAGGGTCCCTTTATTTTGGGGGGTTCCCTTTCTTTGGGGGGGGTCTCTTTTTTTGGGGGGGCTCCCTTTATTTTGGGGGGTCCCCAGTACCTTTGGTCGGGTCCCTTTTTTTTGGGGGGGGTCCCTTTATTTTGGGGGGGTCCCTCCTCTTTTGGGGTGTCCCTTTATTTTGGGGGGGGTCCCTTTCTTTTGGGGGGGGTCCCTTTATTTTGGGGGGGCTCCCTTTAATTTGAGGGATCCCTTTTCCTGGGGGGATCCCCTTATTTTTGGGGGTCCCCGGTACTTTGGGGGTTTCCCTTTATTTTTGGGGGTTCTCCTTTTTTGGGGGTGTCCCTTTATTTTGGGGCTTCCCTTTTTGGAGGGGGTCCCTTTATTTTGGGGGGGTCCCTTTATTTTGGGGTTCCCTTTTTATGGGGGGGTCCCCTTAATTTAGAGCGATCCCTTTATTTTGGGGGGGGTCCCTTTATTTTGTGGGGGGGTCCCTTTACTTTGGGAGGTCCACTTTATTTTGGGGGGCCCCCCAGTACTTTTGGGGGTGTCCCTTTATTTTTGGGGGGGTCCCTTTATTTTGGGGGTCCCTTTTTTGAGGAGATCCCTTTTTGGGGGGTGTCCCCTTTTTTTGGGGGGGGTCCCTGTATTTTGGGCGTCCCTTTGGGGGGGGGTCCCTTTATTTTGGGGGTCCCCAGTACCTTTTTGGGGGGGGTCCCTCCTCTATTTTTGGGGGGGGTCCCTGTATTTTGCGTCCCTTTTTTGGGGGGGATCCCTTTATTTTGGGGGGGTCCCCAGTACCTTTTTGGGGGGGTCCCTCCTCTATTTGGGGGGGGGTCCCTGGCAGTGCCACAGCTTTTTTTTGGGGGGGGGTCGCGCGCCCATCACGCCCCCTCCTCAGAAGCCCCAAAATCCGGGGGGGCCCCCAAATCCGGGGGGGTCCCAAACTCGGGGGGGCCCCCAAATTCAGTGGGGGCGGGGTCCCCAAATTCAGTGGGGGCGGGGTCCCCAAATTCCGGGGGGGGGGCGTCCCCAAATTCCGGGGCGGGGCAGAGCACGTAGCGCCCGGGCCCCTCGCCGGTTTTGGGGGGCTCGGGGGTCCCCCGGGCCGCCCCTCCCCCGCCGCCATGTTGACGTAGAGGGGGTCGGGGGGGGCCGGGGGGGGGGGCAGCCCCCGCAGGAGCCCCCCCAGGGCCCCCCCCAGCTCCTCGAAGGTCGGGCGGGCCCGGGGGTCGGCGGCCCAGCAGCGGCGCATGAGGGCGTACCTGGGGAGGAATTGGGGCTGGGGGCTTCGGGAATGGGATGGAAATTGGGCTGGGGGCTTCAGGCGGGCCCGGGGGGCGGCCCAGCAGCGGGCATGAGCGCGTACCTGGGGAGGGGGCGCCAAATGGGGCTGGGGGCTTCTGGAATGGGGCTGGGGGATGGAAATGGGGCTGGGGGCTTCGGGAATGGGATGGGAATGGGGCTGGGGGATGGAATTGGGGCTGGGGGCTGGAAATGGGGCTGGGGGATGGAATTGGGGCTGGGGGTTCGGGAATGGGGCAGGGGGATGGGAATGGGGCTGGAATTGGGGCTGGGGGCTGGGGGCTGGGAATGGGGCTGGGGGATGGAAATGGGGCTGGGGGGCTTCGGAATGGGATGGGAATGGGGCTGGGGGCTTCGGGAATGGGGCTGGGGGCGATGGAATTGGGGTGGGGATGAATGGGGCTGGGGGGATGGAAATGGGGCTGGGGGCTTCGGGCGGGCCCGGGGTTCGGCGGCCCAGCAGCGGCGCATGAGGGCGTACCTGGGGAGGAATTGGGGCTGGGGGCTTCGGGAATGGGATGGGAATGGGGCTGGGGGCTTCGGGAATGGGGCTGGGGGATGGGAATGGGGCTGGGGGCTGGGCTGGGGGTGGGTGGGAATGGGGCTGGGGATGGGATGGGGTGGGGGCTTCGGAATGGGGCTGGGGGCTTCGGGAATGGGATGGAAATTGGGCTGGGGGCTTCAGGCGGGGGCCGGGGGCTCGGGGGCCAAGCAGTGGGCATGGCTGGGAGGGCCAAATGGGGCTGGGGGCTTCGGGAATGGGGCTGGGGGATGGAAATGGGGCTGGGGGCTTCGGGAATGGGATGGAATTGGGGCTGGGGGCTTCAGGAATGGGGCAGGGGGATGGGAATGGGGCTGGAATTGGGGCTGGGGGCTTCGGGAATGGGATGGAATTGGGGCTGGGGGCTTCGGGAATGGGGCTGGGGGGCTGGAATTGGGGCTGGGGGTTTCGGGAATGGGATGGAATTGGGGCTGGGGGGGGTGGGGGGTGGGTGAGGATATAGGGGTAGGTCATTGGTTCGGGGTCAGTGAAGGGTCGGGTCACTCAGGCCTGGGCAGTGTCACTCAGGGGCAGAGGCAGTAGGGGTCACTCAGCAGTCATTACCACTGGTCACCAGTGCACGGGGTTATGGTCAGTCCGTGGTCACTCAGTGGTCACTCAGGGGTCACTCGGGGGTTAATGGTCAGTCCGTGGTCACTCAGTGGTCACTCAGTAGTCAGTCATTGGTCACTCAGGGGTCAGTCAGGCGTCAGTGGTCACTCAGTGGTCACTCGGGGGTCAGTGGTCACTCAGTGGTCACTCAGTGGTCACTCAGTTGTCACTCACAGGCTGGGTGGAAAGTGGGGGCCATTGGGGGTCAGTGCAGGGTCAGTGAGGGGTCAGTGATGGGTCAGTGGTCACTCATTGGTCAGTGGTCTTGGTCACTCAGTGGTCACTCAGTGGTCACTCAGTGGTCACTCGTTGGTCACTCACAGGCTGGGCGGGCAGTCCAGGGAGCCCCGGCACCCACCCAGAACTCGGCACCCCGGGTCAGTGAGGGGTCAGTGATGGGTCAGTGGTCAGTCATTGGTCACTCATTGGTCAGTGGTCACTCAGGGGTCACTCAGTGGTCATTGGTCACTCATTGGTCACTCAGTGGTCACTCACAGGCTGGGCGGGCAGTGCGGGGGCCCGGGCCCCGCAGGGACTCAGACCAGGTCAGTGATGGGTCAGTTATGGGTCAGTGGTCACTCAGGGGTCACTCAGTGGTCACTCGTTGGTCACTCACAGGCTGGGCGGGCAGTGCGGAGGAGCCCCCAGGCGCCGCCCCCCCCGCAGGAACTCGAACACCCCGGGGTCAGTGATGGGTCAGTGACGGGTCAGTGACGGGTCAGTGATGGGTCAGTGATGGGTCATTGGTCAGTGGTCACTCAGGGGTCACTCATTGGTCATTGGTCACTCAGTGGTCACTCGTTGGTCACTCACAGGCTGGGCGGGCAGTGCGGAGGAGCCCCCAG
>NW_022148422.1:0-23000 GCF_901933205.1 Camarhynchus parvulus
GGGGGTTTTTGGGGTGTCTTTCCCCCCTCCCCACGAGCCCCCTCCCCAATTCCAGGCGGTCCCTGGGGCGGTTCTGGGGGGTTGGGGGGATTTTGGGGGGGTCCTGGGTGGAATTTTGGGGGTTTTTGGGGGTTTTTGGGGTGGGATTTTGAGGGTTCCTGGGGGTTTTGTTGAGGGTTTTTGGGGTGGGATTTTGGGGGTTCCGGGGGTTCTTGGGGGGGGGATTTTGGGGGGTCCTGGGGGAATTTTGGGGTTTTTTTGAGGGTTTTGGGGTGGGATTTTGGGGGTTCCTGGGGGGTTCTTGGGGGGATTTTTTGGGGGGTTTTGGGGTGGGATTTTAGGGGTTCCTGGGTGGGATTTTGGGGGAGGATTTGGGGGGTTTTTGGGGTTTTTGAGGGTTTTGGGGTGGGATTTTGGGGGTTCCTGGGTGGAATTTTGGGGGTTTTTTGGTGTTTGGGGTGGGATTTTAGGGGTTCCTGGGTGGGATTTTGGGGGGGATTTGGGGGGTTTTTGGGGGTTTTTGTTTTGGGGTGGGATTTTGGGGGGTTCCTGGGTGGAATTTTGGGGGTTTTTTTTGAGGGTTTTTGGGGTGGGATTTTAGGGGGTTCCTGGGTGGGATTTTGGGGGGAGGATTTGGGGGGTTTTGGGGTTTCTTTGAGGGTTTTGGGGTGGGATTTTGGGGTTCCTGGGTGGAATTTTGGGGGTTTTTTGAGGGTTTTTGGGGTGGGATTTTGGGGTTCCCAGGGGTGTTTTCGGGGTGTCTTTAACCCCCCCTCCCCAATTCAAGGGGGTCTCATCTGCCGGGCCCTGCTGGCCACGACCCCCGACCACAACGTGCGGAGCTTCATCTCGCTGGCGGCGCCGCAGATGGGGCAGTACGGGGGTGAGGGGGCATTTGGGGCAAATCCGGGCGATTTTGGGGTTTTGGGGATTTTTTGGGGATTTTTTGGTTTTTTCTGAGGGGTTTTGGGGTTTTTTTTGGCTTTTTTTGCGAATTTTTGAGGTTTTTTGATGCGGTTTTGGGAGGTCTTGCTCGGTTGTTTGGGGGGGGTGGGGGGAAATTTGGGAGTTTTTTGGGGTTTTTGGGGATTTTTGGGGTTTTTTGGTTTTTTTTTTTTTTTTTTCCCAGGGGTTTTTTTTTTTTTTTTTTTGGTTTTTTGGCATATTTTGTGAATTTTTGAGGTTTTTTGATGTGGTTTTGGGAGGTCCTGGAGATCTTTGGGGGATTTTGGGGCTCTGGGGAGTTTTGGGATTTTTTGAGATTTTTTGGGGGATTTTCTCAGAGCGGTTTCGGGGTTGTTTTGGCTTTTTCCTGTTTTTTTTTTTTTTTTTTTGCTTTTTTGGGGGGCAATTTTGGGCAGATTTTGGGCTGAGTTTTGCTGAGTTTTGGGCTGATTTTGGGACTGATTTCGAGGTGATTTTGAGGTGATTTTGGGGCTCATTTTGGGGTGATGTTGGCGCTGATTTGGGGCTCGTGTTGGTGCTGATTTTTCCTGATTTTGGGCTGATTTTGGGGCAGATTTTTGGCTGATTTTTGCTGATTTGGGGGCTGATTTTTGGGCTGATTTTTGCTGATTTTGGGACTGGTTTTGGGGTTGATTTGGGGGTTCTTTTGGGCTGATTTTTGCCAATTTTGGAGCAGACACCGATTACCTGAAGTGGCTTTTCCCCCAGCACATGAAATCCAACCTGTACCGGCTCTGCTACACCCCCCTGGGCCAGGGCGTGTCCATCTGCAACTACTGGAATGGTCTGAGCCCAAAAACCCCAAAAATCTCCCAAAAATCCCCCAAAACCCCCAGAATGGTCTGACCCCCAAAACCCAAAAACCCCTGACCCCCAAAACCACCCCAAAATCCCCCCCAAACTCCCTCAAATTCCCCAAAACCCAAAATCCCCCCAAACCCCCCCCAAAACCCCCCAAACCTCCCCCAAAACCTCCCCAAAATCACCCCAAAATCCAAAAAACCTCCTCAAAACCCCAAAAATCGCTTGAGAAACCCCACAAACCTCCCCCAAAACCCCGAAACCCTTCCCAAAACGCCAAAAATCCCCCATAAAACCCCAAAACCCTAAAACCCCAAAACCCCCCAAAACCTAAAATCACCCAAAACCCAAAATTCCCATAAAACCTTCCCCAAAAAAATCTCTTGAAAAACCCACAAATCTCCCCAAAAACCCCAAAACCCCAAAAGTCTCCCCAGAACCCCAAAAACCCCCAAAAAACTCCCAAAAACCCCAAAACCAACCCCCAAAACCCCCAAACCCCCCAAACCTTCTAAAAACCCCAAAATTCCCCCAAAAACTCAAAAACCCCCCAAAACCCCTAAAAAACCCCAAATTCTTGAAAACCCCACAACCTCCCGACCCCAACACCTTCTGAAACCCCCAACACTCACCAAAACCCCAAAACCCCACCCCAAACCCCCTCTTTAGGTGAGCCCCAAAACCCCAAAAAATTTCCAAACACGCCCAAAAATCCCAACGCAAGCACCCCAAAATCCCCAAAAATCCCCAAAAAAATCCCCAAAATCCCAAAAAAACGACCCAAAAAACCCCAAAACCGCCCAGAGTGGAAGCGGAACCTGCTGCGGATCCAGCGCCTGGTGCTGATCGGGGGCCCCGACGACGGCGTCATCACGCCCTGGCAGTCCAGGTGAGAGCCCCAAAACCCCCAAATTTGCCCCAAAATCACCCCAAAAATGACCCCAGGATTATCCAAAAACTCTCCTGGAAATAGCCCCAAAAATTCCCCTAAAAATCTTCCCAAAATTCCCCCCAAAATCCTCCTTCAAGTGGCACCAAAATTCCCCCCAAAAAAACCCAAATCGCCCTAAAATTACCCAAAAATGACCCCAGGATTATCCAAAAACTCTCCTGGAAATGTCCCCAAAAATTCCCCTAAAAATTTTACCAAAAAGCCCCAAAATTACCGCAAAATCACCCCAAAATTCTTCCCAAAGTCTCCACGAAGTGGCCCCAAAATTCCCCCCAAAAAACCCAAAATCGCCCTAAAATCACCCGAAAATCACCCCAAAATTACTCCAAAACTCTCCTGGAAATGTTTCTAAAAGTCCCATAAAAATCTTTCCAAAATTACCCCAAAATTCTTCCCAAAATCTCCACGAAGTGGCCCCAAATTGCCCCAAAAAACACCTCAAAAAAAACCCCCCAAAATCTCCAAAACCTTCCCCAAAAAATCCCCAAAATCCCCAAAAATACTCCAAAAACCCCCCCATCCACAAAAATCCCCAAAATCCCCCAAAAATCTTCCCCAAAAATCCCCAAAATTCCCCCAAACCCTCTTCGTTCCTTTTTGGGGTCTCCCCAAATTTGGGGTCCCCACGTTGTGACCCCAAAATTTCCCCCGAAGCCTCTTTGGGTTTTACAAAATCCAACGAAACCCCCGCAAGGGAAATGGAGGCAAAATCGGGCCCGAAAATGAAAATTTGGGAAATCCCCAAAAATTACGGGGGAAGAAAATTTGGGAACCCCAAAAATTGGGGTGGGACCCCAAATTTGGGGGTAATCAAAATTTGGGATTGGGTCCAAAATTTGGTTGGGCCCCAAATTTGGGGGTGGATGTTTGGGTGTGGGACCCCAAAAATTCGGGATTGGGATAAAAAATTTGGGATTGGGACCCCAAAAATTGGGGGTGGGACCCTAAAATTTGGGATTGGGACCCCAAAATTTGGGGGGTGGGACTGAAAATTTGGATGTGGGACCCCAAAAATTGGGATTGGGATAAAAATTGGGCTTGGGACCCCAAAAATTGGGGGGAAATGAAAATTTGGGATTGGGACCCCAAAAATTGGGGGTGGGAATCAAAATTTGGGATTGGGATCCAAAATTTGGAATTGAGGACCCCAAAAATTGGGGGGAATGAAAATTTGGGATTGGGACCCCAAATATTGGGATTGGGATAAAAATTTCGGGATTGGGACCCCAAAAATTGGGGGTGGGACCCTAAAATTTGGGATTGGGATCCCAAAATTTGGGGGGTGGGAATCAAAAATTTGGGATTGGGACCCCAAAATTTGGGGGGTGGGACTGAAAATTTGGTTGTGGGACCCCAAAAATTGGGATTGGGATAAAAAGTTGGGGCTTGGGACCCCAAAAATTGGGGGAAATGAAAATTTGGGGTTGGGACCCCAAAAATTGGGTTTGGGATAAAAAATTCGGGATTGGGACCCCAAAAATTGGGGGTGGGACCCTAAAATTTGGGGATGGGGCTCCAAAATTGGGGGTGGGAATCAAAAATTGGGATTGGGACCCCAAAATTTGGGATTGGGACCCCAAAATTTGGGGGGTGGGAAAATTTGGGTGTGGGACCCCAAAATTGGGATTGGGACCAAAAATAGGGGATTGGGACCCCAAAAATTGGGATTTGGATTTAAGATTTGGGGCGGACCCCAAAACTGGGAGATGGGACCCTGAAATTTGGGATTGGAACCCCAAAATTTGGGGGGTGGGACCACAGATTTGGGATTGGGTGGTTTTGGGGGCATTTTTGGGACAGATTTGGGATATTTTGGGATATTTTTTAGGATATTTCCAGAGCATTTTTTAGGATATTTTGGGGATGTTTTGGGGATATTTTCAGGATATTTTTGGGGTATTTTTGGGATATTTTTAGGATATTTTCAGGATATTTTTGGGGATATTTTCAGGATATTTTGGGGATATTTTTAGAATATTTTGGGGGATATTTTGAGGATATTTTTGGGGTGATTTCAGCATATTTTCAGGATATTTTTTGGGGTATTTTTAGGATATTTTCAGCATATTTTCAGGATATTTTTGGGATATTTTTGGGATATTTTGGGGATATTTTCAGGATATTTTCAGGATATTTTGGGGATATTTTTAGAATATTTTGGGGTGATTTCAGGATATTTTTGGGGTGATGTCAGAATATTTCTGGGGTGTTTTTGGGATATTTTCAGGATATTTTTTGGGGTATTTTGAGGATATTTTTGGGGATTTTTGGGTTTCAGGGGTATTTTGAGGGGGTATTTTATTTCAGATATTTTTAGCGTATTTTGGGGATATTTTGGGGATATTTTCAGGATATTTTGGGGATATTTTCAGGATATTTTGGGAATATTTTTAGAATATTTTGGGTGATTTCAGGATATTTTGGGGTGATGTAGATTTTTGGGTTTTTTGGGATATTTTCGGTTTTGGGGTATTTTGAGGATATTTTTGGGATGAATATTTTGGGGATATTTTTAGCATGTTGATATGGAATTTTGTTTTGGGGATATTTTTGGGGATGTTTTCAGGATATTTTGTGGATATTTTCAGGGTATTTCTGGGGTGGTTTCAGGATGTTTCTGGGGTGGTTTCAGGATGTTTCTGGGCTGGTTTTCGATGGTTTTTCACAGGACTTTCTCCCGTTCCCAGGTGTTTCTGCAGGACACGTTCGGGCTGAAGTCGCTCTGGGCCCGGGGGGCTCTCGGGGGCTGCTCCGTGCCCGGCGTGCCGCACACGGCCTGGCACAGCCACCGCGGCGTCTACGAGCGCTGCATCCGCCCCTGGCTCACCTGAAGGGGTTTATTGGGGTTTATAGGGGTTTATTGGGATTTATTGGGTTTATTGGGTTTATTGTATTGTGGCCTGGAGGTTTTATGTGGGCTACCTTTTATGGGGTTTATTGGGTTTATTGATTTATTGGGGTTTATTGGGGTTTATTGGGGTTTATTGGGGTTTTTGGTTTATAGGGGTTTGGGGGTATGGGTTATTTGTTTTTTGTTTTTTGGTATTTGATCCACCACCCAGCGTCTCTCTCCCCCTGTCACTGAGGGGATTTATGGGGTTTATTGTTATTGGGTTTATTGGGGTTTATTGGGGTTTATTGGGGTTTATTGGGGTTTTTGGGATTTATTGGGGTTTATTGGGGTTTATTGGGGTTTATTGGGATTTATTGGGATTTATTGGGGATTTATTGGGGTATTGATGAGCCTGGCACAGCCACCGCGGCGTCTACGAGCGCTGCATCCGCCCCTGGCTCACCTGAGGGGATTTACTGGGGTTTATTGGGTTTATTGTTTATTTTATTGGGGTTTATTGGGATTTATTGGGGTTTATTGGGGTTTTATTGGGGTTTTATTGGGGATTTATTGGGATTTATTGGGGTTTATTGGGATTTATTGGGGATTTATTGGGATATTGATGAGCCTGGCACAGCCACCGCGGCGTCTACGAGCGCTGCATCCGCCCCTGGCTCACCTGAGGGGATTTACTGGGGTTTATTGGGATTTATTGGGGTTTATTGGGGTTTTATTGGGGATTTATTGGGATTTATTGGGATTTATTGGGATTTATTGGGGATTTATTGGGATTTATTGGGATTTATTGGGGTTTATTGGGATTTATTGGGATTTATTGGGGTTTATTGGGGATTTATTGGGATTTATTGGGATATTGATGGGCCTGGCACAGCCACCATTGGGGACTGGCTGCATCGCCTGGCTCACCTGAGGGGATTTATTGGGGTTTATTGGGGTTTATTGGGGATTTATTGGGGTTTATTGGGATTTATTGGGGTTTATAGGGGGTTTATTGGGGTTTATTGGGGTTTATTGGGGTTTATTGGGATTTATTTGGGTTTATTGGGGTTTATTTGGGATTTTTTGGGGTTTATTAGGATTTATGGGGTTTTATTGGGATTTATTGGGGTTTATTGGGATTTATTGGGGTTTTATTGGGATTTAGGGCTCAATAGGGGATTGGTGGGATTTTTAGGAGATTTATTGAGATTTTATCAGGATTTATTTGTGTTTTATTGGGGTTTATTGGGATTTATTGGGATTTATTGGGGTTTATTGGGATTTCTTGGGATTTATTGTGATTTATTTGGGATTTATTGGGATTGGGGGCTCTTTAGGGGATCTGGGGTCTCGTTAGGGGATTTGGGGGCTCTTTAGGGGATTTGGGGGCTCTTTAGGACCCTCCCCCATTTTTGGGGTGCCCCAGGGTGGGGGGCGGGGCCGGTTCAGTATTGGGGGGTTCCATGGGGGAGGGGCTTCTATAGGGGGGATCCCCCCCCACCCCACCCCCCCCCCACCAACTCAGGGTTTTGGGGGCCCCTCCCCCGCGGCCTAAAAGGGGGCGGGGCCAATTTGGGGGGCGGGGCCAAGGCCAATAAAGCACTTCCCCCCCCCGAAATGAGTCTGGGGGAGTTTTTGGGGGGGTCCTGAGTGAATTTTGAGGGTCCCGAGGGGATTTATTAATTTAATTTGGGGGATTCATTAATTTATTTGGGATTTGTTTTTGGGTGGGGGGGAATTATTTATTTATTTATTTATTTTGGATATTTATTCCTTTTCTTGGGGATTGATTAATTTTTATGGATTTATCATTGGGGAATTTGTTAATCTTTGGGGGATTTATTAATTCCTGGGGATTTATTTGATTTTAGGGATTCATTAATTTTTCGGGATTTATTTATTCATTTTTAGGGATTTATTAATTTTGGTGGATTTGCTTATTTTGGGGGGATTTATTACTTTTTTTTATTTTATTAAAATTTTTAAATTTTTTAATTGTTTTGAATTTTTAGGATTTATTGTTTTGCAGGTTTCTTTATTTTGAGGGATTTATTCCTTTTTGGGGGGGATTTTATTTTTTGGTTGCTTTATTTTTACTTATTCAATTTTTAGGAGGATTTATTTTGGCGATTTGTTCACTTTTAGTGATTTATTAATTTTTGGGGATTTATTAATTAATTCCCGAACCACCAGGACCCCCAAAATTCGATATGGGCGTGGCCTAAAGCAGAAATGGGCGTGGTTTTCTCGCTGAGTAGGCGTGGCTTCCTCGGTGGGCGGAGCCACGCCCCTAGGACAAAGCGCTGCGCTGTGGGCGTGGTTTTACCCATATAAGGCATAACCACGCCCCTCCGCGCTGCGTGCTGACGTCACCGCGCTCGGCGGCGATGGAGGCGGCGGGAGGCGCCGAGGTCTGAGGGGCGGCGGCGCCGGGGCCGCTTTTTGGGGCATTTTGAGGCGATTTTGGGGTTTTTTTGTGAGGTTTTGAGGGGTTTTGTGGAGCCGGGGGTGTTTGTGAGCGGGGGGAAGGGCGGGATCCGCCGGGGGGAGGGGCGCTCCCCTCACGGAGCGCTCTGCCCCTCCCCCTCCCCCTCAGGAGCCGCCCGTCGGGACCCTCGTGGTGGAGGCGGCGGGAGAGGCCGGTGAGTGACCCCCTCCCCAATTGTGAGCCCCATTGCGGTGCCGCCGAGAGCCCTCGGGATCCCCCCTTGGATCCCCCCGAGATCCGCCTCACGATCCCCTCAGGATCGCCCTGAGACCCCTCAGGATCCCCCTCAGGATCCCCCTCAGGATCCCCTCAGGATCGCCTGAGACCCCTCAGGATCCCCCTCAGGATCCCCCTGAGACCCCTCAGGATCCCCTGAGACCCCTCAGGATCCCCTCAGGATCCCCCCAGGATCGCCCTGAGACCCCTCAGGATCCCCCCAAGATCCCCTCAGGACCCCTCAGGATCCCCCCAGGATCCCCCCAGGACCCCTCAGGACCCCCCAGGATCCCCCCAGGACCCCCTGAGACCCCTCCCCCTCAGGATCCCCCCAAACCCCCTCAGGATCCCTCTGACCCCCCAGGATCCCTCAGGATCCCCCCGCCAGGATCCCCCCTCAGAATTCCCCTCAGGACCCCCTGAACCCCCCAAAACGCCCCCAAAACCCTCCCCAGGCCCCCCAGATCCCCCCAAGACCATCCTGAGCCCCCCAAAATGCCCCCAAACCCCCTCAGAACCCCAAGATTCCCCCCCAAAATGCCCCCAAATCCCCCTCAAAACCCCCAATCCCCCCTGACCCCCTTTTCTCCCCCAGGGCTCCCCTGCCCCCTCCCCTGCGACCCCCCACCCGGCGGGACCCCCCCCGCGGCCGGGGCAGCCCCCCCAGATGAGGAGGGGCTGGGGGGGGGCGGCCCCAGCGATGGGGAGGGGGCTCAGGGAACCCCCCCCGGGGGCGGCAGCGGCGCCAAGGGGCTGCCAGGTGAGGGGGGGCGCTTATTTGGGGGGGGGTCTGGGAGGATTTCGGGGGGATCTGGGGGTGTTTTTGGGGGGTTTCAGGGGGATTTTGGTGGGGATTTGGGGGCTCTGAGGGGGTTTGGGGAGGGTCTGCGGTCATTTTGGGGGATTTGGGGGGTCTAAGATGGTTTTTGGGGGGCTCAGGGAGGTCTGAGGGGGTTTGGGAGGGTCTGGGGGTCCTGGGGGGGGAGTCTGGGCACTTTTGGGGGTTTTGGGGAGTCCTCAGAGGGGTCTGGGGGCATTTTGGGGGGGTTTAAAGGGGTTTTGGGGGCATCTGGGGGTGTTTTGGGGGGGCTCAGTGGAGTCTGGGGGTCCTGGGGAGGCTCAGGGGGTTCCTGGGGGTTGGGTTGGGGGTCCTGGGGGGGTTTTGGGGGGGGGTGTAAATTTTGGTTTCTCGCTCCGTTTGAAGTTTCTCTGCCCCGTTTTTGAGGGGGGGTCTCTCCCCTTTCGTTCCTACCCCAGGCCACGCCACCAAGACCCTGCCGGGCTCCCCAGGCCGGGGGGGCGCGGCGGTGACCAGCCCAATTCTGGGGGGTCTCCTCCGGTGGGGGGTCTCCCCCCGCCCCCCACCCCCAGCCGAGCCAAAATGTCCCTGACGGGGGCGGGGGGCGGCAAAACCCCCCCCGGCCAGAGCCTGGCCCTGCGGCTCCTCACCCTGCCCGGCTCCGGGGGGGCGCCTGCGGGTCGCCCCCCACCCCCTGAACCCCCCCAGAACCCCCCGGACCCCCCCCCAAACCCCCCCGAGCCCCCCAAAATCCACCGGGCTCGCAAGACCATGGCCAAGCCCAGCAACGGGCAGGTAAGGGCTGGGTTTGGGGGATGGGGGGGCGGGGGGGTCTGAGACCCCTCCCCAAGGATTTTGGGGACCCCCCTGAGGATTTTGGGGACCCCCCCTGAGGTTTTTGGGGTGCGTTTTGGCCCCCCCAGGTGCCGGAGAAGCCGAGGATGTCGGAGATGCTGCACTTCAGGGTGTCCGAGGAGCTCTGCGGGATGGGGCAGCACCACGGTGGGGCTGGGGGGGTCCTGATGGGATTTGGGGGGGTTTGGGGTAATTGGGGGGGGTCCTGAAGGGGTTTGGGGGGGTCTGGGGGGGTGTCTTAGGGGTCTTAATGGGATTTGGGGGGGTTTGGGGGGAGTCCTGAAGGGGTTTGGGGGGGTCCTGATGGGATTTGGGGGGGTCTGGGGGTTTCTTAGGGGTCTTGGTGGGATTTGGGGGGGTTTGGGGCAGTTTGGGGGGGGTCCTGAAGGGGTTTGGGGGGGTCTCTGAGGGATCTTAATGGGATTTGGGGTAATTTGGGGGGATCCTGGAGAATTTTGGGGGGGGGTTGAGGTAATTTGGGGGTGTCTTGAAGGGGTTTGGGGGGTCCTGGGGGGCTCTCTGAGGGGTCTTGGTGGGATTTGGGGAAATTTGGGGGGATTAGGGGTGTCCTGGGGGGTTGGGGAGTCTTAAAGGGGGCTGGAGTGGTTTGGGGGTTCAGTTTTGGGTCTGGGGGTGCAGTTCTGGGTCTGGGGGTTCAGTTTTGGGTTCGGGGGTTCAGTTCTGGGTTTGGGGGTTCAGTTTTGGGTCTGGGGGTTCAGTTTTGGGTCTGGGGGTTTAGTTTTGGGTCTGGGGTTTCAGTTTTGGGTTTGGGGGTTCAGTTTTGGGTTTGGGGGTTCAGTTCTGGGTTCGGGGGTTCAGTTTTGGGTCTGGGGGTTCACTTTTGGGTTCGGGGGTTCAGTTTTGGGTTCGGGGGTTCAGTTTTGGGTCTGGGGGTTCAGTTTTGGGTTTGGGGTTTCAGTTTTGGGTCTGGGGGTGCAGTTCTGGGTCTGGGGGTTCAGTTTTGGGTTCGGGGGTTCAGTTTTGGGTCTGGGGGTTCAGTTCTGGGTCTGGGGGTTCAGTTCTGGGTCTGGGGGTTCAGTTTTGGGTCTGGGGGTGCAGTTTTGGGTTCGGGGGTTCAGTTTTGGGTTCAGGGGTTCAGTTTTGGGTCTGGGGTCTCCCTGACCCCCCTGTTTTCCCCCCCAGACCACCCCAAACGCCCCAAGTTGGATTTTGGCGCCGAGGGGCTCCACAAGCGCCTGCAGCAGCGCCCCAGCCCCCGCCAGCACCGAGGTACCCAAAAAACCCCAAAAAAACCCCAAAAACCCCAGGGACCCCCAAAATCCCCCCCAGAGACTCCCCAAAATCCCCCCCCCAAAAAACTTCTCAAAAACCACCCCAAAAATCTCTCCAGGGATCCCCAAAATCCCCCCCCCAAAAACCACCTGGGACCCCCTAAAAACCATCGGGGGACCTTCCAAAAATCCCCCCAAAAAACCCCCCAGGGACCCCCCCGAAAACACCACAAAAACCCCCAGGGACACCCCAAAAATTCCCCAAAAACCATTTGGGACCCCCAAAAACCCCCAGGAACTCCCCAAAAATCCCCCCAAAAAACCACCCCCAAAAAAACCCCAGGGAGCCCCCAAAAATCCTCTAAGAAAACCCTCAGGGACCCCCCAAAATCCTCCCCAGGACCCCCCCAAATCGCTGTGTGCCCCCCCAGATCACAGTGACGGAGGAGATGGCAGCCCCAAATCCCCGGAATTTCCCCCAAATCTCCCCAATTTCCCCCCAAATCCCCCCAATTTCCCCCCAAATCCCCCCAATTTCCCCCCCAAACCCCCCAGGACCCCCACAAATCGCTGTGTGCCCCCCCAGATCACGGTGACGGAGGAGATGGCCGCCCCAAATCCCCCCAATTTCCCCCCAAATCCCCCAATTTCCCCCAGTTCCCCCACAATTCCCCAGATTTCCCCCAACCCCCCAGGACCCCCCAAATGGCTGTGTGCCCCCCAGATCACGGTGACCGAGGAGATGGCAGCGCCTAAATCCCCCCAAATCCCCCCCCCCAATTTCCCCCCAAATCCCCCCAATTTCCCCCCAATTCCCCCCCAGTTTCCCCCAAATCCCCCAATTTCCCCCCCAATTTCCCCAAATCCCCCAATTTCCCCCCATTCCCCCAAATCCCCCACTTCCCCCAAATCTCCCCAATTTCCCCCCAAACCCCCCCAGGACCCCCCCAAATCACTCTGTGCCCCCCCAGATCATGGTGACCGAGGAGATGGCCGCCCCAAATCCCCCCAATTTCCCCCCAAACCCCCCAAGACCCCCCAGGACCCCCCCAAATCGCTGTGTGCCCCCCAGATCACGGTGACCGAGGAGATGGCCGCCCCGCCCCGGGACTGGGACTCCGAGGGGGGAGGGGGCTTCTCCCTCTTCTATGACGGGTTCAGCGTGGACGGGCACGGGGACTCGGACAGCAAAGTACTGGGGGGCAACTGGGGGGACTGGGATGGACTGGGAGGGCTGGGATGGACTGGGATAAACTGGGGGGGACTGGGATGGACTGGGGGGGCTGGGGGGGACTGGGGGGGCTGGGATGGACTGGGAGGGACTGGGATAAACTGGGATAAACTGGGGGGACTGGGATGGACTGGGATGGGATTGGGATGGACTGGGGGGGACTGGGATGGACTGGGGGGACTGGGATAAACTGGGATGGGATTGGGATGGACTGGGATAAACTGGGGGGACTGGGATAAACTGGGGGGGACTGGGGGGCACTGGGATAAACTGGGATGGGATTGGGATAGACTGGGGGGAATTGGGGGGGACTGGGATGGACTGGGGGGACTGGGATAAACTGGGATGGGATTGGGATGGACTGGGATAAACTGGGGGGACTGGGGGGGATTGGGGGTGACTGGAATAAACTGGGGAGCACTGGGATGAACTGGGGGGCACTGGGATGAACTGGGGGGCACTGGGATGAACTGGGACGAGCTGGGGAGCACTGGGATGAACTGGGATGAATGGGGAGCACTGGGATGAATTGGGATGAACTGGGGAGCACTGGGATGAACTGGGGGGCACTGGGACAAACTGGGATGAACTGGGGGGCACTGGGATGAACTGGGATGAACTGGGCAGCACTAGCATGAACTGGGGAGCACTGGGATGAACTGGGATGAACTGGGGAGCACTGGGATGAACTGGGATGAACTGGGGGGCACTGGGATGAACTGGGATGAACTGGGGGGCACTGGGATGAACTGGGGGGCACTGGGATGAACTGGGATGAACTGGGGAGCACTAGCATGAACTGGGGAGCACTGGGATGAACTGGGATGAACTGGGGAGCACTGGGATGAACTGGGATGAACTGGGGGGCACTGGGATGAACTGGGATGAACTGGGGGGCACTAGCACGAACTGGGGAGCACTGGGATGAACTGGGGGGCACTGGGACAAACTGGGATGAACTGGGGAGCACTGGGATGAACTGGGATGGATTGGGATGGACTGGGATGAACTGGGATGGACTGGGGGACACTGGGATGGACTGGGATGCACTGGGATGGACTGGGATGAACTGGGATGTACTGGGGGGCACTGGGGAGCACCGGGGGTCTCAGGACCCCCCCCCAGCCCAGCCCATCCCCCGCTCAGTCCGAGGGGGAGGTGCCGGGCGAGGCCCTGAGCGAGGAGGAGGAGGAGGAGGAGGAGGAGGAGGAAGAAGAGGACGAGGAAGAGGAGGAGGAGGAAGAGGAGGAGGAGGAGGAGGAAGAGGACGAAGAGTCCGGGAACGCCTCGGATCGGGTGAGGGGGGGATTTAGGGGCGTTTTGGGCCAGTTTTGAGGGGTTTTTTTGCCTTTTCAGGATTCCTGGGTGGTTCCAGGTGTATTTTGGGGTGTTTTGGGGCAGTTTTGGGGATCTCTAAACCCCTTTGTGACCCGCAGAGCGCCTCCAGCGCCCGGCAGCGCTGGAAGGAGAGCCCCTGGCTGGGCTTTGGGGCAGTTTTGGGGGATTTTGGGGCAGTTTTGGGGCAGTTTTGGGGGATTTTGGGGCAGTTTGGGGGATTTTGGGGCAGTTTTGGGGGATTTTGGGGCAGTTTTGGGGCAGTTTTGGGTCAGTTTTGGGGTGTTTTGGGGCAGTTTGGGGTCCATAACCCCTCTGTGCCCCGCAGAGCGCCTCGGCCCAGCCGGCGTGGGAAGGAGAGCCCCTGGCTGGGCTTTGGGGCAGTTTTGGGGCAGTTTTGGGGGATTTTGGGGCAGTTTGGGGGGATTTTGGGGCAGTTTTGGGGGGATTTTGGGGCAGTTTTGGGGCAGTTTGGGGGATTTTGGGGCAGTTTTGGGGTCAGTTTTGGGGTGTTTTGGGGCAGTTTGGGGTGTTTTGGGGGTGTTTTGGGGCAGTTTGGGGTGTTTTTGGGGCAGTTTGGGGTCCATAACCCGCTGTGCCCGTTTTGGGGCCTCGGGCGCTGGAAGGGGGCCCCTGGCTGGGCTTTGGGGCAGTTTTGGGGGATTTGGGGGGATTTTGGGGCAGTTTTGGGGGATTTTGGGGCAGTTTTGGGGCAGTTTTGGGGTGTTTTGGGGTGTTTTGGGGCAGTTTTGGGGTGTTTTGGGGCAGTTTTGGGGTGTTTTGGGGCAGTTTTGGGGGATTTTGGGGCAGTTTTGGGGGGATTTTGGGGCAGTTTTGGGGGGCAGTTTTGGGGGATTTTGGGGCAGTTTTGGGGATTTTGGGGCAGTTTGGGGGATTTTGGGGCAGTTTTGGGGTCAGTTTTGGGGTGTTTTGGGGCAGTTTTGGGGGATTTTGGGGCAGTTTGGGGTGTTTTGGGGGGTTTTTGGGGCAGTTTTGGGGGGTGTTTTGGGGCAGTTTTGGGGTGTTTTGGGGGCAGTTTTGGGGGATTTTGGGGCAGTTTTGGGGGATTTTGGGGCAGTTTTGGGGCAGTTTTGGGGATTTTGGGGGCAGTTTGGGGGATTTTTGGGGCAGTTTGGGGGATTTTGGGGCAGTTTTGGGGCAGTTTTGGGGTGTTTTGGGGCAGTTTTGGGGGATTTTGGGTCAGTTTTGGGGTGTTTTGGGGCAGTTTTGGGGGATTTTGGGGCAGTTTTGGGGGATTTTGGGGCAGTTTTGGGGGGATTTTGGGGCAGTTTTGGGGGGATTTTGGGGCAGTTTGGGGGATTTTGGGGCAGTTTGGGGGGATTTTGGGGCAGTTTTGGGGTGTTTTGGGGTGTTTTGGGGCAGTTTGGGGTCCATAACCCCGCTGTGCCCCAAGAGTGCTGAGGGCTGGGCCCGGGAAGGAGAGCCCCTGGCTGGGCTTTGGGGCAGTTTTGGGGGATTTGGGGGGATTTTGGGGCAGTTTTGGAGGATTTTGGGGCAGTTTGGGGTGTTTTGGGGCAGTTTTGGGGGATTTTGGGGCAGTTTTGGGGGCAGTTTTGGGGGATTTTGGGGCAGTTTGGGGGATTTTGGGGGATTTGGGGGGATTTTGGGGGCAGTTTGGGGGATTTTGGGGCAGTTTGGGGGGATTTTGGGGCAGTTTTGGGTCAGTTTTGCGGTGTTTTGGGGCAGTTTGGGGTCCATAACCCCGCTGTGCCCAAGAGCTCTCGGCCTGTGGCTTAAGGAGAGCCCCTGGTGGGCTTTGGGGCAGTTTGGGGGATTTTGGGGCAGTTTTGGGGGATTTTGGGGCAGTTTTGGGGGATTTTGGGTCAGTTTTGGGGGATTTTGGGGCAGTTTTGGGGCAGTTTTGGGGGGATTTTGGGGCAGTTTTGGGGCAGTTTTGGGGGATTTGGGGGATTTTGGGGGCAGTTTTGGGGGATTTTGGGGCAGTTTGGGGGATTTTGGGGGCAGTTTGGGGTGTTTTGGGGCAGTTTTGGGTCAGTTTTGGGTCAGTTTTGGGGTGTTTTGGGGCAGTTTGGGGTCCATAACCCGGGTGCCCCAAGAGCGGACTCCGGTGGAGGGGGGGAGCCCCTGGCTGGGCTTTGGGGCAGTTTGGGGGTTTTTGGGGGCAGTTTTGGGGGCAGTTTTGGTGTGTTTTGGGGCAGTTTTGGGGGATTTTGGGGCAGTTTTGGGGCAGTTTTGGGGGATTTTGGGGCAGTTTTGGGTCAGTTTTGCGGTGTTTTGGGGCAGTTTGGGGTCCATAACCCCGCTGTGAGGCTGCGGGCGGAAGGAGAGCCCCTGGCTGGGCTTTGGGGCAGTTTGGGGGATTTTGGGGCAGTTTTGGGGCAGTTTTGGTGTGTTTTGGGGCAGTTTTGGGGGATTTTGGGGCAGTTTTGGGGCAGTTTTGGGGGGATTTTGGGGCAGTTTTGGGGGGATTTTGGGGGCAGTTTTGGGGTGTTTTGGGGCAGTTTTGGGGGATTTTGGGGCAGTTTGGGGGGATTTTGGGGCAGTTTGGGGGGATTTTGGGGCAGTTTTGGGGTGTTTTGGGGTGTTTTGGGGCAGTTTGGGGTCCATAACCCCGCTGTGCCCCGCAGAGCGCCTCAGCGCGCAGCGCCCGGCGTGCGGCGGCGCTGGAAGGAGAGCCCCTGGCTGAAACCCTCGCGCAAGAGGAAGAGGAAGGACCCGCGGGGGGGCAAGGACAGGGGTGAGACCCCCGAATTGGGGAGGGGGGTCTGAATTGGGGTCCTGAATTGGGGAGGGGGATTTGAACTGGGGAGGGGGGATTTGAATTGGGGAGGAGGATCCAAATTTGGGAGGGGGATCCCGAATGGGGAGGGGGTTCCTGAACTGGGGAGGGGGATCCCGAATGGGGGAGGGGTTGGGAAAAGGGGGGCTGGGAATGGGGGGATTTTGGGACATTTTGGGGAGTGGGATTGAGGAATTGTGGAATTCGGGGAAGGGGTTTGTGACAGGAATTTGGGGGGGGGTTTAGGAATTTTGGGGTTTTTGTTGCAGGGATTTGGGGGGTCTCCAGGGAGGGGTTTTGGGTCGGAACCCCCCGGATTTGGGGTCTCTGACCCCCCTGTGCCCCCCAGGCCCCCCCGGCGCCCCCAGCGAATACACCGAGGTGCCCCTGGGCTGCCTGCAGCTGCCGGGGGGCGGGGCCCTGAGCCCCCCGCCCCCAGGTGAGGACACGCCCCCTCGGGGACACGCCCCCTGCTTGGGACACGCCCCCTGCCTGGGACATCCCCCCGGACATGCCCACCAAGACACGCCCCTTCCTGGGACACGCCCCCATGGACACGCCCTGTTCTCCTGGACACGCCCCCTCCCGGGACACGCCCACCAAGACACGCCCCTTCCCTTGGAAACACTGCCCAGGACACGCCCCTTCCCTATGACACGTCCACAAGGACACGCCCTGTACACCTGGACACACCCCCTCCCTGAGACACACCCACCAGGACACGCCCCTGCCGGGGACACGCCCTGGATGTGTTCCTGTTTCTGCCATGCCCTTGCCACACCCCCTGACCACACCCTGCCCCTTGGCCACGCCCTGCTCCTTGGCCACGCCCCTGACCCCGCCCTGCCCTCTGGCCCCGCCCAGGCCCCGCGGAGGCGGAGCGTTTCGAGGAGCTGCCGCTGTGCTCGTGCCGCATGGAGGCGCCCAAGGTGGAGAGGGGCGGGGACAGGGGGCTCTGCATGGCCACCGAGAGCGTGGACGGGCAGGTGAGCGCACCTGGGGCACCTGGGGGCACCTGAAATACACCTGGGCACACCTGGGGGCACCTAAAATACACCTGGGCACACCTGGGGGCACTGGGGACATGGGGACAGGGGGCTCTGCATGGCCACCGAGAGCGTGGATGGGCAGGTGAGCACACCTGGGCACACCTGGGGGCATTGGGGATATTGGGGACACACCTGGGGGCATTGGGGACGCACCTGGGCACAGCTGGGCACACCTGGGGATATTGGCAACACACCTGGGCACCCCTGGGGGCATTGGGGACACACCTGGGCACACCTGGGATACATCTGGGCACACCTGGGGATATTGGGGACACACCTGGGATACATCTGGGCACACCTGGGGATATTGGGGACACACCTGGGCACACCTGGGGGCATTGGGGGCACACCTGGGGGCACTGGAGAACACACCTGGGCACACCTGGGCACACCTGGGCACACCTGGAATTTCCCCCCCCCAGCACTTCGGGCTCAATCCCAAAAATCCCCGGGACGCCCCAAAAACTCCCAACTGCACAATTTCCACCTCCCTGCAGCACCCGGGGGCTCCCAGGTGCGGGGTCGGGCCCCGCCCACCCGGGCCAGCCCAGAAGGTGCCCAAAAAGGCCCCAATTGTGCCCAAATTGTGCCCAAATCGCAGCTGAGCGGGTGCGGCAGCAGCATCCTGAAGCGCGAGACCATGAGGCCCTCGAGCCGCGTGCCGCTGATGGTGCTGTGCGAGAGCCACCGCGCCAGGATGGTCAAGCACCAGTGCTGCCCCGGCTGCGGCCACTTCTGCACCGCCGTGAGTGGGGTTTGGGGGGAAAAACCCCAAAAACGGGAAAAAACAAAAAAAACCCCGTGAAAATCCGATAAAATATGGGTAAATAGCGAAAATTCCGCAAAAATCCCATAAAAACCCCATAAATCGTACATTTCATGGGGTCAAGCACCAGTGCTGCCCCGGCTGCAGCCCCTTCTGCACCCCATGAGTGGGGTTCGGGGGGAAAAACCCCAAAAATGGGAAAAAACCAAAAAAACCCCGTGAAAATCTGATAAAAAATGGGTAAATCCCTTAAAAACGCCCAAAATCCCAAGGGAATCCCAAAGACAGGATGGTCAAGCACCAGCGCTGCCCCGGCTGCAGTCACTTCTGCACCGCCGTGAGTGGGGTTTGGGGGGAAAAACCCCGAAAACGGGAAAAAACGCAAAAAACCCTGTGAAAATCTGATAAAAAATGGGTAAATAGCAAAAATCCCGCAAAAATCCCATAAAAACCCCATAAATCGTACATTTCATGGGGTCAAGCACCAGTGCTGCCCCGGCTGCGGCCACTTCTGCACCGCCGTGAGTGGGGTTTGGGGGGAAAAACCCCAAAAGTGGGAAAAAACCAAAAAAACCCTGTGAAAATCTGATAAAAAATGTGAAAATCCCCTAAAAATGCCCAAAATCCCAAGGGAATCCCAAAGGCAGGATGGTCAAGCACCAGTGCTGCCCCGGCTGCAGTCACTTCTGCACCGCCGTGAGTGGGGTTTGGGGGGAAAAACCCCAAAAACGGGAAAAAACAAAAAAAACCCCGTGAAAATCTGATAAAAAATGGGTAAATAGCAAAAATCCCGCAAAAATCCTATAAAAACCCCATAAATCGTACACTTCATGGGGTCAAGCACCAGTGCTGCCCTGACTGTGGTTACTTCTGCACCCCATGAGTGGGGTTCGGGGGGAAAAACCCCAAAAATGGGAAAAAATGGAAAAAAACACCCCAAAAATCCCATTAGAAATGGATAAACCCCCTTGAACTGTCCCCAAATTCCCTCAAACTGTCCCCAAACCCCCTTGAACTGTCCCCAAACCCCCTTTAGGTTCCCATAACCCAACTTAGGGATTCTGCGGATTTTTTGTCCCTTTTTGTCCCCATTTTGTCCCTTTAGGGAACATTCCTGCGGTGCCACCCTGGTGCCAATCTGTCCCCAAATCCCCTTTAATGTCCTGTGACCCAACTTTGGGATCTTGGGGACACTCTAGAACCCCTTGGGGACACTTTGGTGACATTTTTAACCCTTTAGGGCACGTTCCTGGAGTGCCACCCCGACGTGCGCATCGGGCACCGCTTCCACCGCTCCTGTGTCTCCCCAAATCCCCTTTAGGGTCCTGTAACCCAACTTTGGGATCTTGGGGACCCTCCAGGCGGTTTGGGGACAATCCAGGACCCCTTGGTGACCCTTTGGTGACCCTTTGGTGACATTTTTAACCCTTTAGGGGACATTCCTGGAGTGCCACCCGGACGTGCGCATCGGGCACCGCTTCCACCGCTCGTGCACCTCAGGGGTCTTGTTTTCTGTCCCCAAACCCCCTTGTACTGTCCCCAAAGTCCCTTTAGGGTCCTGTAACCCATCTTGGGGACATTTGGTGACACTTTGGTGGTTTGGGGACAATCCAGGACCCCTTGGGGACACTTTGGGGAGATTTTTAACCCTTTAGGGGACGTTCCTGGAGTGCCACCCGGACGTGCGCATCGGGCACCGCTTCCACCGCTCGTGTGTCTCGCGCCTCGGGGGTCTCATTTTCTGTCCCCAAACCCCCTGAACTGTCCCCAAACCCCCTTGTACTGTCCCCAAAGTCCCTTTAGGGTCCTGTAACCCATCTTGGTGACACTTTGGTGACCCTTTGGTGACATTTTTAACCCTTTCAGGGCACGTTCCTGGAGTGCCACCCGGACGTGCGCATCGGGCACCGCTTCCACCGCTCGTGCGTCTCGCGCCTCGGGGGTCTCAGTGTCTGTCCTGTCCTATCCTGGGGACACTGTGTGACCCATGGGGACATTTGGTGACACTTTGGTGGTTTGGTGACAATCCAGGACCCCTTGGCGACCCTTTGGTGACATTTTTAACTCTTTAGGGGACGTTCCTGGAGTGCCACCCCGACGTGCGCATCGGGCACCGCTTCCACCGCTCGTGCGTCTCCCCAAATCCCCTTTAGGGTCCTGTAACCCAACTTTGGGATCTTGGGGACCCTCCAGGCGGTTTGGGGACAATCCAGGACCCCTTGGTGACCCTTTGGTGACATTTTTAACCCTTTAGGGCACGTTCCTGGAGTGCCACCCGGACGTGCGCATCGGGCACCGCTTCCACCGCTCGTGCGTCTCGCGGGTCTCATTTTCTGTCCCCAAACCCCCTGAACTGTCCCCAAACCCCCTTGTACTGTCCCCAAAGTCCCTTTAGGGTCCTGTAACCCATCTTGGTGACACTTTGGTGACCCTTTGGTGACATTTTTAACCCTTTAGGCACGTTCCTGGAGTGCCACCCGGACGGCGTCATCGGGCACCGCTTCCACCGCTGCGTCGTTCTCGCCTCGGGGTCTCATTTTCGCCCGCACTGCGGCGGAGGACGCCGGCCCGAGGCCCAGGAGGTGACGCTGCCGCGCTTCCGAGGCCGCTGCTGGGCACGGGCGGAGCCGCCGGGCGCCCCCCGCTGCCCCCGAGGCCGCCGGCCCGCGGCAGAGCCGAGGCGCCACGCCCAGGTGGGGCAGGGAAACCTGGGCGGGAATTGGGGGGAAAAATGGGATTTTTTGGGGGGAAAATGGGATTTTTTGGGAGGAGAAAAATGGATTTTTTGGGGGGGAAAATGGGATTTTTTGGGGGGAAATTGGATTTTTTGGGGGGAAAATGGGATTTTTTGGGAGGAGAAAAATGGATTTTTTGGGGGGAAAAATGGATTTTTTGGGGGAAAATTGGATTTTTTGGGGGGAAAATGGGATTTTTTGGGCGGGAAAATGGATTTTTTGGGGGGAAAATTGATTTTTTGACGGGGAAAAATGGATTTTTTGGGGGGGAAAATGGGATTTTTTGGGGGGAAATTGGATTTTTTGGGGGGAAAATGGGATTTTTTGGGGGGAAATTGATTTTTGGGGGGAAAATGGGATTTTTTGGGGGGAAATTGGATTTTTTGGGCGGGAAAAATGGATTTTTGGGGGAAAAATTGATTTTTGGGGGGGGAAAAATGGATTTTTTGGGGGGGGAAATTGAATTATTTGGGGAGAAAATGGGATTTTTTGGGGGGAAAATGGGATTTTTTGGGAGGAGAAAAATGGATTTTTTGGGGGGAAAAATGGATTTTTTGGGGGGGAAAATTGGATTTTTTGGGGGGGAAAATTGGATTTTTTGGGGGGAAAATTGAATTATTTGGGTGGGAAAAATGGATTTTTTGGGAGGAGAAAATTGGATTTTTTGGGGGGAAAATTGGATTTTTTGGGGGCAAAATGCACGTTTTGGGGGAAAATTGGATTTTTTTGGGAGGAGAAAATGGAGGTTTTGTGGGCAAAATTGGATTAATTTGGGGAGAAAATTGAATTTTTTGGGGAGAAAATTGAATTTTTTGGGGAGAAAATTGAATTATTTGGGGAGAAAATTGGATTTTTTGGGGGAAAATATGGGGGTTTGGGGGCAAAAAATTGAATTTTTTTTGGAAGGGAAAAATGGGGGTTTTGGGGGGAAACAAATTGGATTTTTTGGGGGGGAAAATCGAATTATTTGGGGAGAAAATTCGAATTTTTGGGGGGAAAATGCACGTTTTCAGGGGAAAATTGGATTTTTTTGGGAGGGGAAAATGGAGGTTTTGGGGGGAAACAAATTGGATTTTTTGGGGGGGGAAATTGAATTTTTTGGGGGGGAAAATTGGATTTTTTGGGGGGGAAAATTGGATTTTTGGGGGAGAAATTGGATTTTTGGGGGGGAAAATGGGATTTTTTGGGGGGAAAATTGAATTATTTGGGGAGAAAATCGGATTTTTTGGGGGGAAAATATGGGGGTTTGGGGGAAAAAATTGGATTTTTTTTGGGGGGGGGAAATGGGGGTTTTCGGAGTAAAATTAGATTTTTTGGGGGGAAAATTGGATTATTTTGGGGAGAAAATTGGATTATTTTGGGGAGAAAATTGAATTTTTTGGGGGGAAAATTGAATTATTTGGGGAGAAAATTGGATTTTTTGGGGGGAAAATTGGATTTTTTGGGGGGAAAATATGGGGGTTTGGGGGAAAAAATTGGGGGGTTTGGGGGCAAAAAATTGAATTTTTTTTTGGAAGGGAAAAATGGGGGTTTTGGGGGGAAAAAATTGGATTTTTTGGGGGGGGAAATTTGATTTTTTGGGGGAAAATAATTAATTTTTGGGCGGGAAAAATGAAGGTTTTGGGGGAAAAAATTGACTTTTTGGGGGGGGAAAAATGGGTTTTTTTGGGAAAAAATGGGGATTTTGGGGGCAGGGCAAGGGCCAGGGATAGTTTGGGTTACTTTGGGGCGTTTTGACTGATTTGGGGTGGGATTTTTTTGGGATTTTTTTGGGATTTTGGCTGATTTTGGCTGATTTCCCCCCTCAGTGCCTGGATGCGGGGGCAGAGCGAGGGCCGGGGATAATTTGGGTGATTTTGGCTGATTTGGGGTCATTTTGAGTGGGATTTTTTTGGGATTTTTTTGGGATTTTTTGGGTGATTTTGGCTGATTTGGGGTCATTTTGAGTGGGATTTTTTTGGGATTTTTTGGGTTATTTTGG